>NW_027268686.1:0-40509 GCF_963676685.1 Mytilus edulis | reverse complement strand
TATAGACAATATGATTAATTCTATATTCAACTTTGCGTGTTAAATTTAGACGTTAACATTGAGAAATTTCAACTATCAACATTTGGGGCTTTTAAAATTTAAATATTGCAAAAAAATACTTTTAAAATGCCTTAATATATAATATATCATGTATTTAAAGCAATATAGTACTCATTTGATATATCAGACTTAGCATAATTATTCAAAAGTCAAATTTATATGAGCCTGTGCCTAAAAATGGAGGTTTTCCAATGAAGGGGGGCCTTACATGAAGATGTAATATTTTCCAGCAATTTTAAATTTGTGAAGCTTTTTGATTATAAATAATCCTTACATATGTATTTAATGTACTTTAAATGGAAAGAAAACTTACAAATAACATATCATATTAGTTTAAAAGAGTCTTAGGCCAAGTAAGACTAAAAATAATTTAGGGTCAATTTAGGCCGTAGCACATATTTACATTTAAAAATGCATATTGAAGCTATAGGAAATAAAAATTTGTGTCTTTTCTATCATTTCTATACTCAGGTGACATGATACAATAAATCTGAGCACAAAAAGGCTCTTACATTCAACTTTTTTAGCAGACAGTATGGTCTGATACAAAGATTTTTCACTTTTTAGTGAAAAACTTGCATGCAAATTTTAGTCTCAACAGCTTATATTTGAACCACATGCTATCCTACAGAAGTAAAGAAAGATATTATGTGAAATGAAACAGGTACAAAAGACATTGTTAAGTGCTTTTTATACAAATTTAGTGAGGTCTTTATTATGGACTTCAACTTTTATGTGCCATGCTCCTCACATTTAACTTGATCAAAACAGGGCGTTAGGCGAGGGGTCATTTATACAACACATTTTGCTCATATTGTCTGAGATAATCTTCTTTTCTGTAGATTCAGAGTTCACATATGAGTAATAAAACTGGATTAAAGCATAGAAACACAAAAGTTGACACATGAAAACATGTCAGATAGAAAGTCAGAATGCCACTTATGCATCAAAATTGAAAAAGCTATGAAATGCTTATTTTGACCATATAATGCCAAAATTGGTCATTTTTGCAGAAATTGTATCAAATAAAAGTTTAAATCCTTTAGTTTTATGCTATTTGACAAATTGACACCATCAAATCATTCAGGGAAGTTGCCAAAGTACAGATTCTATATTTCCTGATTTCACACTCTTAGGTCCGAGTACACAGTTATTTCGTAGTGCATTTCTTTTAGACAATAAATGAAAATAAAAAAAATCCCACCTGCGCTTTCTCAATAATATTTTTACAGTGTGTTGTACTACTTTTGGGACAAATTATATCAAAATTATAGAAAACTTCATCAGCTCTAACTCAAAATATGGACAATTTTGTGTTAAGGGGGTCTTGAAATCTTTTGACAGCTTCCGAAGTGCTAATTTTTGACCTTTTTCAGCTGGACCTAATCACTACTTTACATTAATATTTATGACCCAAATTTTTTTACAGTGTCATTTCACCCCCCAACTTGCTATATGAGTCATAAAACATGGAGAAATAAATTTGGAAGGGTATAACAAAAATTGGCAAGTAACACACTGTCCACACTAAGGGACTATATTCGTGGACAACGAAAATCAAAGGACGATAACTGTGTACTCGGACTAATAGGATAGAATAAGTTGACCAATCTTAATAAAACTTGGTATGACTAAAGCTTAATATATTATAAGACTGCTTACAAAGTTTCATAGCAATAGGATATATATTATAGACAATATGATTAATTCTATATTCAACTTTGCGTGTTAAATTTAGACGTTAACATTGAGAAATTTCAACTATCAACATTTGGGGCTTTTAAAATTTAAATATTGCAAAAAAATACTTTTAAAATGCCTTAATATATAATATATCATGTATTTAAAGCAATATAGTACTCATTTGATATATCAGACTTAGCATAATTATTCAAAAGTCAAATTTATATGAGCCTGTGCCTAAAAATGGAGGTTTTCCAATGAAGGGGGGCCTTACATGAAGATGTAATATTTTCCAGCAATTTTAAATTTGTGAAGCTTTTTGATTATAAATAATCCTTACATATGTATTTAATGTACTTTAAATGGAAAGAAAACTTACAAATAACATATCATATTAGTTTAAAAGAGTCTTAGGCCAAGTAAGACTAAAAATAATTTAGGGTCAATTTAGGCCGTAGCACATATTTACATTTAAAAATGCATATTGAAGCTATAGAAATAAAAATTTGTGTCTTTTCTATCATTTCTATACTCAGGTGACATGATACAATAAATCTGAGCACAAAAAGGCTCTTACATTCAACTTTTTTAGCAGACAGTATGGTCTGATACAAAGATTTTTCACTTTTTAGTGAAAAACTTGCATGCAATTTTAGTCTCAACAGGCTTATATTTGAAACCACATGCTATCCTACAGAAGTAAAGAAAGATATTATGTGAAATGAAACAGGTACAAAAGACATTGTTAAGTGCTTTTTATACAAATTTAGTGAGGTCTTTTATTATGGACTTCAACTTTTATGTGCCATGCTCCTCACATTTAACTTGATCAAAACAGGGCGTTAGGCGAGGGTCATTTATACAACACATTTTGCTTCATATTGTCTGAGATAATCTTCTTTTCTGTAGATTCAGAGTTCACATATGAGTAATAAAACTGGATTAAAGCATAGAAACACAAAAGTTGACACATGAAAACATGTCAGATAGAAAGTCAGAATGCCACTTATGCATCAAAATTGAAAAAGCTATGAAATGCTTATTTTGACCATATAATGCCAAAATTGGTCATTTTTTGCAGAAATTGTATCAAATAAAAGTTTAAATCCTTTAGTTTTATGCTATTTGACAAATTGACACCATCAAATCATTCAGGGAAGTTGCCAAAGTACAGATTCTATATTTCCTGATTTCACCTCTTAGGTCCGAGTACACAGTTATTTCGTAGTGCATTTCTTTTAGACAATAAATGAAAATAAAAAAAATCCCACCTGCGCTTTCTCAATAATATTTTTACAGTGTGTTGTACTACTTTTGGGACAAATTATATCAAAATTATAGAAAACTTCATCAGCTCTAACTCAAAATATGGACAATTTTGTGTTAAGGGGGTCTTGAAATCTTTTGACAGCTTCCGAAGTGCTAATTTTTGACCTTTTTCAGCTGGACCTAATCACTACTTTACATTAATATTTATGACCCAAATTTTTTTACAGTGTCATTTCACCCCCCAACTTGCTATATGAGTCATAAAAACATGGAGAAATAAATTTGGAAGGGGTATAACAAAAATTGGCAAGTAACACACTGTCCACACTAAGGACTATATTCGTGGACAACGAAAATCAAAGGACGATAACTGTGTACTCGGACCTAATAGGATAGAATAAGTTGACCAATCTTAATAAAACTTGGTATGACTAAAGCTTAATATATTATAAGACTGCTTACAAAGTTTCATAGCAATAGGATATATATTATAGACAATATGATTAATTCTATATTCAACTTTGCGTGTTAAATTTAGACGTTAACATTGAGAAATTTCAACTATCAACATTTGGGGCTTTTAAAATTTAAATATTGCAAAAAAATACTTTTAAAATGCCTTAATATATAATATAATATCATGTATTTAAAGCAATATAGTACTCATTTGATATATCAGACTTAGCATAATTATTCAAAAGTCAAATTTATATGAGCCTGTGCCTAAAAATGGAGGTTTTCCAATGAAGGGGGGCCTTACATGAAGATGTAATATTTTCCAGCAATTTTAAATTTGTGAAGCTTTTTGATTATAAATAATCCTTACATATGTATTTAATGTACTTTAAATGGAAAGAAAACTTACAAATAACATATCATATTAGTTTAAAAGAGTCTTAGGCCAAGTAAGACTAAAAATAATTTAGGGTCAATTTAGGCCGTAGCACATATTTACATTTAAAAATGCATATTGAAGCTATAGGAAATAAAAATTTGTGTCTTTTCTATCATTTCTATACTCAGGTGACATGATACAATAAATCTGAGCACAAAAAGGCTCTTACATTCAACTTTTTAGCAGACAGTATGGTCTGATACAAAGATTTTTCACTTTTTTAGTGAAAAACTTGCATGCAATTTTAGTCTCAACAGGCTTATATTTGAACCACATGCTATCCCTACAGAAGTAAAGAAAGATATTATGTGAAATGAAACAGGTACAAAAGACATTGTTAAGTGCTTTTTATACAAATTTAGTGAGGTCTTTATTATGGACTTCAACTTTTATGTGCCATGCTCCTCACATTTAACTTGATCAAAACAGGGCGTTAGGCGAGGGTCATTTATACAACACATTTTGCTCATATTGTCTGAGATAATCTTCTTTTCTGTAGATTCAGAGTTCACATATGAGTAATAAAACTGGATTAAAGCATAGAAACACAAAAGTTGACACATGAAAACATGTCAGATAGAAAGTCAGAATGCCACTTATGCATCAAAATTGAAAAAGCTATGAAATGCTTATTTTGACCATATAATGCCAAAATTGGTCATTTTTGCAGAAATTGTATCAAATAAAAGTTTAAATCCTTTAGTTTTATGCTATTTGACAAATTGACACCATCAAATCATTCAGGGAAGTTGCCAAAGTACAGATTCTATATTTCCTGATTTCACCTCTTAGGTCCGAGTACACAGTTATTTCGTAGTGCATTTCTTTAGACAATAAATGAAAATAAAAAAAATCCCACCTGCGCTTTCTCAATAATATTTTTACAGTGTGTTGTACTACTTTTGGGACAAATTATATCAAAATTATAGAAAACTTCATCAGCTCTAACTCAAAATATGGACAATTTTGTGTTAAGGGGGTCTTGAAATCTTTTGACAGCTTCCGAAGTGCTAATTTTTGACCTTTTTCAGCTGGACCTAATCACTACTTTACATTAATATTTATGACCCAAATTTTTTTACAGTGTCATTTCACCCCCCAACTTGCTATATGAGTCATAAAACATGGAGAAATAAATTTGGAAGGGGTATAACAAAAAATTGGCAAGTAACACACTGTCCACACTAAGGACTATATTCGTGGACAACGAAAATCAAAGGACGATAACTGTGTACTCGGACCTAATAGGATAGAATAAGTTGACCAATCTTAATAAAACTTGGTATGACTAAAGCTTAATATATTATAAGACTGCTTACAAAGTTTCATAGCAATAGGATATATATTATAGACAATATGATTAATTCTATATTCAACTTTGCGTGTTAAATTTAGACGTTAACATTGAGAAATTTCAACTATCAACATTTGGGGCTTTTAAAATTTAAATATTGCAAAAAAAATACTTTTAAAATGCCTTAATATATAATATATCATGTATTTAAAGCAATATAGTACTCATTTGATATATCAGACTTAGCATAATTAATTCAAAAGTCAAATTTATATGAGCCTGTGCCTAAAAATGGAGGTTTTCCAATGAAGGGGGGCCTTACATGAAGATGTAATATTTTCCAGCAATTTTAAATTTGTGAAGCTTTTTGATTATAAATAATCCTTACATATGTATTTAATGTACTTTAAATGGAAAGAAAACTTACAAATAACATATCATATTAGTTTAAAAGAGTCTTAGGCCAAGTAAGACTAAAAATAATTTAGGGTCAATTTAGGCCGTAGCACATATTTACATTTAAAAATGCATATTGAAGCTATAGGAAATAAAAATTTGTGTCTTTTCTATCATTTCTATACTCAGGTGACATGATACAATAAATCTGAGCACAAAAAGGCTCTTACATTCAACTTTTTTAGCAGACAGTATGGTCTGATACAAAGATTTTTCACTTTTTAGTGAAAAACTTGCATGCAATTTTAGTCTCAACAGGCTTATATTTGAACCACATGCTATCCTACAGAAGTAAAGAAAGATATTATGTGAAATGAAACAGGTACAAAAGACATTGTTAAGTGCTTTTTATACAAATTTAGTGAGGTCTTTATTATGGACTTCAACTTTTATGTGCCATGCTCCTCACATTTAACTTGATCAAAACAGGGCGTTAGGCGAGGGTCATTTATACAACACATTTTGCTCATATTGTCTGAGATAATCTTCTTTTCTGTAGATTCAGAGTTCACATATGAGTAATAAAACTGGATTAAAGCATAGAAACACAAAAGTTGACACATGAAAACATGTCAGATAGAAAGTCAGAATGCCACTTATGCATCAAAATTGAAAAAGCTATGAAATGCTTATTTTGACCATATAATGCCAAAATTGGTCATTTTTGCAGAAATTGTATCAAATAAAAGTTTAAATCCTTTAGTTTTATGCTATTTGACAAATTGACACCATCAAATCATTCAGGGAAGTTGCCAAAGTACAGATTCTATATTTCCTGATTTCACCTCTTAGGTCCGAGTACACAGTTATTTCGTAGTGCATTTCTTTTAGACAATAAATGAAAATAAAAAAAATCCCACCTGCGCTTTCTCAATAATATTTTTACAGTGTGTTGTACTACTTTTGGGACAAATTATATCAAAATTATAGAAAACTTCATCAGCTCTAACTCAAAATATGGACAATTTTGTGTTAAGGGGGTCTTGAAATCTTTTGACAGCTTCCGAAGTGCTAATTTTTGACCTTTTTCAGCTGGACCTAATCACTACTTTACATTAATATTTATGACCCAAATTTTTTTACAGTGTCATTTCACCCCCCAACTTGCTATATGAGTCATAAAACATGGAGAAATAAATTTGGAAGGGGTATAACAAAAATTGGCAAGTAACACACTGTCCACACTAAGGACTATATTCGTGGACAACGAAAATCAAAGGACGATAACTGTGTACTCGGACCTAATAGGATAGAATAAGTTGACCAATCTTAATAAAACTTGGTATGACTAAAGCTTAATATATTATAAGACTGCTTACAAAGTTTCATAGCAATAGGATATATATTATAGACAATATGATTAATTCTATATTCAACTTTGCGTGTTAAATTTAGACGTTAACATTGAGAAATTTCAACTATCAACATTTGGGGCTTTTAAAATTTAAATATTGCAAAAAAATACTTTTAAAATGCCTTAATATATAATATATCATGTATTTAAAGCAATATAGTACTCATTTGATATATCAGACTTAGCATAATTATTCAAAAGTCAAATTTATATGAGCCTGTGCCTAAAAATGGAGGTTTTCCAATGAAGGGGGGCCTTACATGAAGATGTAATATTTTCCAGCAATTTTAAATTTGTGAAGCTTTTTGATTATAAATAATCCTTACATATGTATTTAATGTACTTTAAATGGAAAGAAAACTTACAAATAACATATCATATTAGTTTAAAAGAGTCTTAGGCCAAGTAAGACTAAAAATAATTTAGGGTCAATTTAGGCCGTAGCACATATTTACATTTAAAAATGCATATTGAAGCTATAGGAAATAAAAATTTGTGTCTTTTCTATCATTTCTATACTCAGGTGACATGATACAATAAATCTGAGCACAAAAAGGCTCTTACATTCAACTTTTTTAGCAGACAGTATGGTCTGATACAAAGATTTTTCACTTTTTAGTGAAAAACTTGCATGCAATTTTAGTCTCAACAGGCTTATATTTGAACCACATGCTATCCTACAGAAGTAAAGAAAGATATTATGTGAAATGAAACAGGTACAAAAGACATTGTTAAGTGCTTTTTATACAAATTTAGTGAGGTCTTTATTATGGACTTCAACTTTTATGTGCCATGCTCCTCACATTTAACTTGATCAAAACAGGGCGTTAGGCGAGGGTCATTTATACAACACATTTTGCTCATATTGTCTGAGATAATCTTCTTTTCTGTAGATTCAGAGTTCACATATGAGTAATAAAACTGGATTAAAGCATAGAAACACAAAAGTTGACACATGAAAACATGTCAGATAGAAAGTCAGAATGCCACTTATGCATCAAAATTGAAAAAGCTATGAAATGCTTATTTTGACCATATAATGCCAAAATTGGTCATTTTTGCAGAAATTGTATCAAATAAAAGTTTAAATCCTTTAGTTTTATGCTATTTGACAAATTGACACCATCAAATCATTCAGGGAAGTTGCCAAAGTACAGATTCTATATTTCCTGATTTCACCTCTTAGGTCCGAGTACACAGTTATTTCGTAGTGCATTTCTTTTAGACAATAAATGAAAATAAAAAAAATCCCACCTGCGCTTTCTCAATAATATTTTTACAGTGTGTTGTACTACTTTTGGGACAAATTATATCAAAATTATAGAAAACTTCATCAGCTCTAACTCAAAATATGGACAATTTTGTGTTAAGGGGGTCTTGAAATCTTTTGACAGCTTCCGAAGTGCTAATTTTTGACCTTTTTCAGCTGGACCTAATCACTACTTTACATTAATATTTATGACCCAAATTTTTTTACAGTGTCATTTCACCCCCCAACTTGCTATATGAGTCATAAAACATGGAGAAATAAATTTGGAAGGGGTATAACAAAAATTGGCAAGTAACACACTGTCCACACTAAGGACTATATTCGTGGACAACGAAAATCAAAGGACGATAACTGTGTACTCGGACCTAATAGGATAGAATAAGTTGACCAATCTTAATAAAACTTGGTATGACTAAAGCTTAATATATTATAAGACTGCTTACAAAGTTTCATAGCAATAGGATATATATTATAGACAATATGATTAATTCTATATTCAACTTTGCGTGTTAAATTTAGACGTTAACATTGAGAAATTTCAACTATCAACATTTGGGGCTTTTAAAATTTAAATATTGCAAAAAAATACTTTTAAAATGCCTTAATATATAATATATCATGTATTTAAAGCAATATAGTACTCATTTGATATATCAGACTTAGCATAATTATTCAAAAGTCAAATTTATATGAGCCTGTGCCTAAAAATGGAGGTTTTCCAATGAAGGGGGGCCTTACATGAAGATGTAATATTTTCCAGCAATTTTAAATTTGTGAAGCTTTTTGATTATAAATAATCCTTACATATGTATTTAATGTACTTTAAATGGAAAGAAAACTTACAAATAACATATCATATTAGTTTAAAAGAGTCTTAGGCCAAGTAAGACTAAAAATAATTTAGGGTCAATTTAGGCCGTAGCACATATTTACATTTAAAAATGCATATTGAAGCTATAGGAAATAAAAATTTGTGTCTTTTCTATCATTTCTATACTCAGGTGACATGATACAATAAATCTGAGCACAAAAAGGCTCTTACATTCAACTTTTTTAGCAGACAGTATGGTCTGATACAAAGATTTTTCACTTTTTAGTGAAAAACTTGCATGCAATTTTAGTCTCAACAGGCTTATATTTGAACCACATGCTATCCTACAGAAGTAAAGAAAGATATTATGTGAAATGAAACAGGTACAAAAGACATTGTTAAGTGCTTTTTATACAAATTTAGTGAGGTCTTTATTATGGACTTCAACTTTTATGTGCCATGCTCCTCACATTTAACTTGATCAAAACAGGGCGTTAGGCGAGGGTCATTTATACAACACATTTTGCTCATATTGTCTGAGATAATCTTCTTTTCTGTAGATTCAGAGTTCACATATGAGTAATAAAACTGGATTAAAGCATAGAAACACAAAAGTTGACACATGAAAACATGTCAGATAGAAAGTCAGAATGCCACTTATGCATCAAAATTGAAAAAGCTATGAAATGCTTATTTTGACCATATAATGCCAAAATTGGTCATTTTTGCAGAAATTGTATCAAATAAAAGTTTAAATCCTTTAGTTTTATGCTATTTGACAAATTGACACCATCAAATCATTCAGGGAAGTTGCCAAAGTACAGATTCTATATTTCCTGATTTCACCTCTTAGGTCCGAGTACACAGTTATTTCGTAGTGCATTTCTTTTAGACAATAAATGAAAATAAAAAAAATCCCACCTGCGCTTTCTCAATAATATTTTTACAGTGTGTTGTACTACTTTTGGGACAAATTATATCAAAATTATAGAAAACTTCATCAGCTCTAACTCAAAATATGGACAATTTTGTGTTAAGGGGGTCTTGAAATCTTTTGACAGCTTCCGAAGTGCTAATTTTTGACCTTTTTCAGCTGGACCTAATCACTACTTTACATTAATATTTATGACCCAAATTTTTTTACAGTGTCATTTCACCCCCCAACTTGCTATATGAGTCATAAAACATGGAGAAATAAATTTGGAAGGGGTATAACAAAAATTGGCAAGTAACACACTGTCCACACTAAGGACTATATTCGTGGACAACGAAAATCAAAGGACGATAACTGTGTACTCGGACCTAATAGGATAGAATAAGTTGACCAATCTTAATAAAACTTGGTATGACTAAAGCTTAATATATTATAAGACTGCTTACAAAGTTTCATAGCAATAGGATATATATTATAGACAATATGATTAATTCTATATTCAACTTTGCGTGTTAAATTTAGACGTTAACATTGAGAAATTTCAACTATCAACATTTGGGGCTTTTAAAATTTAAATATTGCAAAAAAATACTTTTAAAATGCCTTAATATATAATATATCATGTATTTAAAGCAATATAGTACTCATTTGATATATCAGACTTAGCATAATTATTCAAAAGTCAAATTTATATGAGCCTGTGCCTAAAAATGGAGGTTTTCCAATGAAGGGGGGCCTTACATGAAGATGTAATATTTTCCAGCAATTTTAAATTTGTGAAGCTTTTTGATTATAAATAATCCTTACATATGTATTTAATGTACTTTAAATGGAAAGAAAACTTACAAATAACATATCATATTAGTTTAAAAGAGTCTTAGGCCAAGTAAGACTAAAAATAATTTAGGGTCAATTTAGGCCGTAGCACATATTTACATTTAAAAATGCATATTGAAGCTATAGGAAATAAAAATTTGTGTCTTTTCTATCATTTCTATACTCAGGTGACATGATACAATAAATCTGAGCACAAAAAGGCTCTTACATTCAACTTTTTTAGCAGACAGTATGGTCTGATACAAAGATTTTTCACTTTTTAGTGAAAAACTTGCATGCAATTTTAGTCTCAACAGGCTTATATTTGAACCACATGCTATCCTACAGAAGTAAAGAAAGATATTATGTGAAATGAAACAGGTACAAAAGACATTGTTAAGTGCTTTTTATACAAATTTAGTGAGGTCTTTATTATGGACTTCAACTTTTATGTGCCATGCTCCTCACATTTAACTTGATCAAAACAGGGCGTTAGGCGAGGGTCATTTATACAACACATTTTGCTCATATTGTCTGAGATAATCTTCTTTTCTGTAGATTCAGAGTTCACATATGAGTAATAAAACTGGATTAAAGCATAGAAACACAAAAGTTGACACATGAAAACATGTCAGATAGAAAGTCAGAATGCCACTTATGCATCAAAATTGAAAAAGCTATGAAATGCTTATTTTGACCATATAATGCCAAAATTGGTCATTTTTGCAGAAATTGTATCAAATAAAAGTTTAAATCCTTTAGTTTTATGCTATTTGACAAATTGACACCATCAAATCATTCAGGGAAGTTGCCAAAGTACAGATTCTATATTTCCTGATTTCACCTCTTAGGTCCGAGTACACAGTTATTTCGTAGTGCATTTCTTTTAGACAATAAATGAAAATAAAAAAAATCCCACCTGCGCTTTCTCAATAATATTTTTACAGTGTGTTGTACTACTTTTGGGACAAATTATATCAAAATTATAGAAAACTTCATCAGCTCTAACTCAAAATATGGACAATTTTGTGTTAAGGGGGTCTTGAAATCTTTTGACAGCTTCCGAAGTGCTAATTTTTGACCTTTTTCAGCTGGACCTAATCACTACTTTACATTAATATTTATGACCCAAATTTTTTTACAGTGTCATTTCACCCCCCAACTTGCTATATGAGTCATAAAACATGGAGAAATAAATTTGGAAGGGGTATAACAAAAATTGGCAAGTAACACACTGTCCACACTAAGGACTATATTCGTGGACAACGAAAATCAAAGGACGATAACTGTGTACTCGGACCTAATAGGATAGAATAAGTTGACCAATCTTAATAAAACTTGGTATGACTAAAGCTTAATATATTATAAGACTGCTTACAAAGTTTCATAGCAATAGGATATATATTATAGACAATATGATTAATTCTATATTCAACTTTGCGTGTTAAATTTAGACGTTAACATTGAGAAATTTCAACTATCAACATTTGGGGCTTTTAAAATTTAAATATTGCAAAAAAATACTTTTAAAATGCCTTAATATATAATATATCATGTATTTAAAGCAATATAGTACTCATTTGATATATCAGACTTAGCATAATTATTCAAAAGTCAAATTTATATGAGCCTGTGCCTAAAAATGGAGGTTTTCCAATGAAGGGGGGCCTTACATGAAGATGTAATATTTTCCAGCAATTTTAAATTTGTGAAGCTTTTTGATTATAAATAATCCTTACATATGTATTTAATGTACTTTAAATGGAAAGAAAACTTACAAATAACATATCATATTAGTTTAAAAGAGTCTTAGGCCAAGTAAGACTAAAAATAATTTAGGGTCAATTTAGGCCGTAGCACATATTTACATTTAAAAATGCATATTGAAGCTATAGGAAATAAAAATTTGTGTCTTTTCTATCATTTCTATACTCAGGTGACATGATACAATAAATCTGAGCACAAAAAGGCTCTTACATTCAACTTTTTTAGCAGACAGTATGGTCTGATACAAAGATTTTTCACTTTTTAGTGAAAAACTTGCATGCAATTTTAGTCTCAACAGGCTTATATTTGAACCACATGCTATCCTACAGAAGTAAAGAAAGATATTATGTGAAATGAAACAGGTACAAAAGACATTGTTAAGTGCTTTTTATACAAATTTAGTGAGGTCTTTATTATGGACTTCAACTTTTATGTGCCATGCTCCTCACATTTAACTTGATCAAAACAGGGCGTTAGGCGAGGGTCATTTATACAACACATTTTGCTCATATTGTCTGAGATAATCTTCTTTTCTGTAGATTCAGAGTTCACATATGAGTAATAAAACTGGATTAAAGCATAGAAACACAAAAGTTGACACATGAAAACATGTCAGATAGAAAGTCAGAATGCCACTTATGCATCAAAATTGAAAAAGCTATGAAATGCTTATTTTGACCATATAATGCCAAAATTGGTCATTTTTGCAGAAATTGTATCAAATAAAAGTTTAAATCCTTTAGTTTTATGCTATTTGACAAATTGACACCATCAAATCATTCAGGGAAGTTGCCAAAGTACAGATTCTATATTTCCTGATTTCACCTCTTAGGTCCGAGTACACAGTTATTTCGTAGTGCATTTCTTTTAGACAATAAATGAAAATAAAAAAAATCCCACCTGCGCTTTCTCAATAATATTTTTACAGTGTGTTGTACTACTTTTGGGACAAATTATATCAAAATTATAGAAAACTTCATCAGCTCTAACTCAAAATATGGACAATTTTGTGTTAAGGGGGTCTTGAAATCTTTTGACAGCTTCCGAAGTGCTAATTTTTGACCTTTTTCAGCTGGACCTAATCACTACTTTACATTAATATTTATGACCCAAATTTTTTTACAGTGTCATTTCACCCCCCAACTTGCTATATGAGTCATAAAACATGGAGAAATAAATTTGGAAGGGGTATAACAAAAATTGGCAAGTAACACACTGTCCACACTAAGGACTATATTCGTGGACAACGAAAATCAAAGGACGATAACTGTGTACTCGGACCTAATAGGATAGAATAAGTTGACCAATCTTAATAAAACTTGGTATGACTAAAGCTTAATATATTATAAGACTGCTTACAAAGTTTCATAGCAATAGGATATATATTATAGACAATATGATTAATTCTATATTCAACTTTGCGTGTTAAATTTAGACGTTAACATTGAGAAATTTCAACTATCAACATTTGGGGCTTTTAAAATTTAAATATTGCAAAAAAATACTTTTAAAATGCCTTAATATATAATATATCATGTATTTAAAGCAATATAGTACTCATTTGATATATCAGACTTAGCATAATTATTCAAAAGTCAAATTTATATGAGCCTGTGCCTAAAAATGGAGGTTTTCCAATGAAGGGGGGCCTTACATGAAGATGTAATATTTTCCAGCAATTTTAAATTTGTGAAGCTTTTTGATTATAAATAATCCTTACATATGTATTTAATGTACTTTAAATGGAAAGAAAACTTACAAATAACATATCATATTAGTTTAAAAGAGTCTTAGGCCAAGTAAGACTAAAAATAATTTAGGGTCAATTTAGGCCGTAGCACATATTTACATTTAAAAATGCATATTGAAGCTATAGGAAATAAAAATTTGTGTCTTTTCTATCATTTCTATACTCAGGTGACATGATACAATAAATCTGAGCACAAAAAGGCTCTTACATTCAACTTTTTTAGCAGACAGTATGGTCTGATACAAAGATTTTTCACTTTTTAGTGAAAAACTTGCATGCAATTTTAGTCTCAACAGGCTTATATTTGAACCACATGCTATCCTACAGAAGTAAAGAAAGATATTATGTGAAATGAAACAGGTACAAAAGACATTGTTAAGTGCTTTTTATACAAATTTAGTGAGGTCTTTATTATGGACTTCAACTTTTATGTGCCATGCTCCTCACATTTAACTTGATCAAAACAGGGCGTTAGGCGAGGGTCATTTATACAACACATTTTGCTCATATTGTCTGAGATAATCTTCTTTTCTGTAGATTCAGAGTTCACATATGAGTAATAAAACTGGATTAAAGCATAGAAACACAAAAGTTGACACATGAAAACATGTCAGATAGAAAGTCAGAATGCCACTTATGCATCAAAATTGAAAAAGCTATGAAATGCTTATTTTGACCATATAATGCCAAAATTGGTCATTTTTGCAGAAATTGTATCAAATAAAAGTTTAAATCCTTTAGTTTTATGCTATTTGACAAATTGACACCATCAAATCATTCAGGGAAGTTGCCAAAGTACAGATTCTATATTTCCTGATTTCACCTCTTAGGTCCGAGTACACAGTTATTTCGTAGTGCATTTCTTTTAGACAATAAATGAAAATAAAAAAAATCCCACCTGCGCTTTCTCAATAATATTTTTACAGTGTGTTGTACTACTTTTGGGACAAATTATATCAAAATTATAGAAAACTTCATCAGCTCTAACTCAAAATATGGACAATTTTGTGTTAAGGGGGTCTTGAAATCTTTTGACAGCTTCCGAAGTGCTAATTTTTGACCTTTTTCAGCTGGACCTAATCACTACTTTACATTAATATTTATGACCCAAATTTTTTTACAGTGTCATTTCACCCCCCAACTTGCTATATGAGTCATAAAACATGGAGAAATAAATTTGGAAGGGGTATAACAAAAATTGGCAAGTAACACACTGTCCACACTAAGGACTATATTCGTGGACAACGAAAATCAAAGGACGATAACTGTGTACTCGGACCTAATAGGATAGAATAAGTTGACCAATCTTAATAAAACTTGGTATGACTAAAGCTTAATATATTATAAGACTGCTTACAAAGTTTCATAGCAATAGGATATATATTATAGACAATATGATTAATTCTATATTCAACTTTGCGTGTTAAATTTAGACGTTAACATTGAGAAATTTCAACTATCAACATTTGGGGCTTTTAAAATTTAAATATTGCAAAAAAATACTTTTAAAATGCCTTAATATATAATATATCATGTATTTAAAGCAATATAGTACTCATTTGATATATCAGACTTAGCATAATTATTCAAAAGTCAAATTTATATGAGCCTGTGCCTAAAAATGGAGGTTTTCCAATGAAGGGGGGCCTTACATGAAGATGTAATATTTTCCAGCAATTTTAAATTTGTGAAGCTTTTTGATTATAAATAATCCTTACATATGTATTTAATGTACTTTAAATGGAAAGAAAACTTACAAATAACATATCATATTAGTTTAAAAGAGTCTTAGGCCAAGTAAGACTAAAAATAATTTAGGGTCAATTTAGGCCGTAGCACATATTTACATTTAAAAATGCATATTGAAGCTATAGGAAATAAAAATTTGTGTCTTTTCTATCATTTCTATACTCAGGTGACATGATACAATAAATCTGAGCACAAAAAGGCTCTTACATTCAACTTTTTTAGCAGACAGTATGGTCTGATACAAAGATTTTTCACTTTTTAGTGAAAAACTTGCATGCAATTTTAGTCTCAACAGGCTTATATTTGAACCACATGCTATCCTACAGAAGTAAAGAAAGATATTATGTGAAATGAAACAGGTACAAAAGACATTGTTAAGTGCTTTTTATACAAATTTAGTGAGGTCTTTATTATGGACTTCAACTTTTATGTGCCATGCTCCTCACATTTAACTTGATCAAAACAGGGCGTTAGGCGAGGGTCATTTATACAACACATTTTGCTCATATTGTCTGAGATAATCTTCTTTTCTGTAGATTCAGAGTTCACATATGAGTAATAAAACTGGATTAAAGCATAGAAACACAAAAGTTGACACATGAAAACATGTCAGATAGAAAGTCAGAATGCCACTTATGCATCAAAATTGAAAAAGCTATGAAATGCTTATTTTGACCATATAATGCCAAAATTGGTCATTTTTGCAGAAATTGTATCAAATAAAAGTTTAAATCCTTTAGTTTTATGCTATTTGACAAATTGACACCATCAAATCATTCAGGGAAGTTGCCAAAGTACAGATTCTATATTTCCTGATTTCACCTCTTAGGTCCGAGTACACAGTTATTTCGTAGTGCATTTCTTTTAGACAATAAATGAAAATAAAAAAAATCCCACCTGCGCTTTCTCAATAATATTTTTACAGTGTGTTGTACTACTTTTGGGACAAATTATATCAAAATTATAGAAAACTTCATCAGCTCTAACTCAAAATATGGACAATTTTGTGTTAAGGGGGTCTTGAAATCTTTTGACAGCTTCCGAAGTGCTAATTTTTGACCTTTTTCAGCTGGACCTAATCACTACTTTACATTAATATTTATGACCCAAATTTTTTTACAGTGTCATTTCACCCCCCAACTTGCTATATGAGTCATAAAACATGGAGAAATAAATTTGGAAGGGGTATAACAAAAATTGGCAAGTAACACACTGTCCACACTAAGGACTATATTCGTGGACAACGAAAATCAAAGGACGATAACTGTGTACTCGGACCTAATAGGATAGAATAAGTTGACCAATCTTAATAAAACTTGGTATGACTAAAGCTTAATATATTATAAGACTGCTTACAAAGTTTCATAGCAATAGGATATATATTATAGACAATATGATTAATTCTATATTCAACTTTGCGTGTTAAATTTAGACGTTAACATTGAGAAATTTCAACTATCAACATTTGGGGCTTTTAAAATTTAAATATTGCAAAAAAATACTTTTAAAATGCCTTAATATATAATATATCATGTATTTAAAGCAATATAGTACTCATTTGATATATCAGACTTAGCATAATTATTCAAAAGTCAAATTTATATGAGCCTGTGCCTAAAAATGGAGGTTTTCCAATGAAGGGGGGCCTTACATGAAGATGTAATATTTTCCAGCAATTTTAAATTTGTGAAGCTTTTTGATTATAAATAATCCTTACATATGTATTTAATGTACTTTAAATGGAAAGAAAACTTACAAATAACATATCATATTAGTTTAAAAGAGTCTTAGGCCAAGTAAGACTAAAAATAATTTAGGGTCAATTTAGGCCGTAGCACATATTTACATTTAAAAATGCATATTGAAGCTATAGGAAATAAAAATTTGTGTCTTTTCTATCATTTCTATACTCAGGTGACATGATACAATAAATCTGAGCACAAAAAGGCTCTTACATTCAACTTTTTTAGCAGACAGTATGGTCTGATACAAAGATTTTTCACTTTTTAGTGAAAAACTTGCATGCAATTTTAGTCTCAACAGGCTTATATTTGAACCACATGCTATCCTACAGAAGTAAAGAAAGATATTATGTGAAATGAAACAGGTACAAAAGACATTGTTAAGTGCTTTTTATACAAATTTAGTGAGGTCTTTATTATGGACTTCAACTTTTATGTGCCATGCTCCTCACATTTAACTTGATCAAAACAGGGCGTTAGGCGAGGGTCATTTATACAACACATTTTGCTCATATTGTCTGAGATAATCTTCTTTTCTGTAGATTCAGAGTTCACATATGAGTAATAAAACTGGATTAAAGCATAGAAACACAAAAGTTGACACATGAAAACATGTCAGATAGAAAGTCAGAATGCCACTTATGCATCAAAATTGAAAAAGCTATGAAATGCTTATTTTGACCATATAATGCCAAAATTGGTCATTTTTGCAGAAATTGTATCAAATAAAAGTTTAAATCCTTTAGTTTTATGCTATTTGACAAATTGACACCATCAAATCATTCAGGGAAGTTGCCAAAGTACAGATTCTATATTTCCTGATTTCACCTCTTAGGTCCGAGTACACAGTTATTTCGTAGTGCATTTCTTTTAGACAATAAATGAAAATAAAAAAAATCCCACCTGCGCTTTCTCAATAATATTTTTACAGTGTGTTGTACTACTTTTGGGACAAATTATATCAAAATTATAGAAAACTTCATCAGCTCTAACTCAAAATATGGACAATTTTGTGTTAAGGGGGTCTTGAAATCTTTTGACAGCTTCCGAAGTGCTAATTTTTGACCTTTTTCAGCTGGACCTAATCACTACTTTACATTAATATTTATGACCCAAATTTTTTTACAGTGTCATTTCACCCCCCAACTTGCTATATGAGTCATAAAACATGGAGAAATAAATTTGGAAGGGGTATAACAAAAATTGGCAAGTAACACACTGTCCACACTAAGGACTATATTCGTGGACAACGAAAATCAAAGGACGATAACTGTGTACTCGGACCTAATAGGATAGAATAAGTTGACCAATCTTAATAAAACTTGGTATGACTAAAGCTTAATATATTATAAGACTGCTTACAAAGTTTCATAGCAATAGGATATATATTATAGACAATATGATTAATTCTATATTCAACTTTGCGTGTTAAATTTAGACGTTAACATTGAGAAATTTCAACTATCAACATTTGGGGCTTTTAAAATTTAAATATTGCAAAAAAATACTTTTAAAATGCCTTAATATATAATATATCATGTATTTAAAGCAATATAGTACTCATTTGATATATCAGACTTAGCATAATTATTCAAAAGTCAAATTTATATGAGCCTGTGCCTAAAAATGGAGGTTTTCCAATGAAGGGGGGCCTTACATGAAGATGTAATATTTTCCAGCAATTTTAAATTTGTGAAGCTTTTTGATTATAAATAATCCTTACATATGTATTTAATGTACTTTAAATGGAAAGAAAACTTACAAATAACATATCATATTAGTTTAAAAGAGTCTTAGGCCAAGTAAGACTAAAAATAATTTAGGGTCAATTTAGGCCGTAGCACATATTTACATTTAAAAATGCATATTGAAGCTATAGGAAATAAAAATTTGTGTCTTTTCTATCATTTCTATACTCAGGTGACATGATACAATAAATCTGAGCACAAAAAGGCTCTTACATTCAACTTTTTTAGCAGACAGTATGGTCTGATACAAAGATTTTTCACTTTTTAGTGAAAAACTTGCATGCAATTTTAGTCTCAACAGGCTTATATTTGAACCACATGCTATCCTACAGAAGTAAAGAAAGATATTATGTGAAATGAAACAGGTACAAAAGACATTGTTAAGTGCTTTTTATACAAATTTAGTGAGGTCTTTATTATGGACTTCAACTTTTATGTGCCATGCTCCTCACATTTAACTTGATCAAAACAGGGCGTTAGGCGAGGGTCATTTATACAACACATTTTGCTCATATTGTCTGAGATAATCTTCTTTTCTGTAGATTCAGAGTTCACATATGAGTAATAAAACTGGATTAAAGCATAGAAACACAAAAGTTGACACATGAAAACATGTCAGATAGAAAGTCAGAATGCCACTTATGCATCAAAATTGAAAAAGCTATGAAATGCTTATTTTGACCATATAATGCCAAAATTGGTCATTTTTGCAGAAATTGTATCAAATAAAAGTTTAAATCCTTTAGTTTTATGCTATTTGACAAATTGACACCATCAAATCATTCAGGGAAGTTGCCAAAGTACAGATTCTATATTTCCTGATTTCACCTCTTAGGTCCGAGTACACAGTTATTTCGTAGTGCATTTCTTTTAGACAATAAATGAAAATAAAAAAAATCCCACCTGCGCTTTCTCAATAATATTTTTACAGTGTGTTGTACTACTTTTGGGACAAATTATATCAAAATTATAGAAAACTTTATCAGCTCTAACTCAAAATATGGACAATTTTGTGTTAAGGGGGTCTTGAAATCTTTTGACAGCTTCCGAAGTGCTAATTTTTGACCTTTTTCAGCTGGACCTAATCACTACTTTACATTAATATTTATGACCCAAATTTTTTTACAGTGTCATTTCACCCCCCAACTTGCTATATGAGTCATAAAACATGGAGAAATAAATTTGGAAGGGGTATAACAAAAATTGGCAAGTAACACACTGTCCACACTAAGGACTATATTCGTGGACAACGAAAATCAAAGGACGATAACTGTGTACTCGGACCTAATAGGATAGAATAAGTTGACCAATCTTAATAAAACTTGGTATGACTAAAGCTTAATATATTATAAGACTGCTTACAAAGTTTCATAGCAATAGGATATATATTATAGACAATATGATTAATTCTATATTCAACTTTGCGTGTTAAATTTAGACGTTAACATTGAGAAATTTCAACTATCAACATTTGGGGCTTTTAAAATTTAAATATTGCAAAAAAATACTTTTAAAATGCCTTAATATATAATATATCATGTATTTAAAGCAATATAGTACTCATTTGATATATCAGACTTAGCATAATTATTCAAAAGTCAAATTTATATGAGCCTGTGCCTAAAAATGGAGGTTTTCCAATGAAGGGGGGCCTTACATGAAGATGTAATATTTTCCAGCAATTTTAAATTTGTGAAGCTTTTTGATTATAAATAATCCTTACATATGTATTTAATGTACTTTAAATGGAAAGAAAACTTACAAATAACATATCATATTAGTTTAAAAGAGTCTTAGGCCAAGTAAGACTAAAAATAATTTAGGGTCAATTTAGGCCGTAGCACATATTTACATTTAAAAATGCATATTGAAGCTATAGGAAATAAAAATTTGTGTCTTTTCTATCATTTCTATACTCAGGTGACATGATACAATAAATCTGAGCACAAAAAGGCTCTTACATTCAACTTTTTTAGCAGACAGTATGGTCTGATACAAAGATTTTTCACTTTTTAGTGAAAAACTTGCATGCAATTTTAGTCTCAACAGGCTTATATTTGAACCACATGCTATCCTACAGAAGTAAAGAAAGATATTATGTGAAATGAAACAGGTACAAAAGACATTGTTAAGTGCTTTTTATACAAATTTAGTGAGGTCTTTATTATGGACTTCAACTTTTATGTGCCATGCTCCTCACATTTAACTTGATCAAAACAGGGCGTTAGGCGAGGGTCATTTATACAACACATTTTGCTCATATTGTCTGAGATAATCTTCTTTTCTGTAGATTCAGAGTTCACATATGAGTAATAAAACTGGATTAAAGCATAGAAACACAAAAGTTGACACATGAAAACATGTCAGATAGAAAGTCAGAATGCCACTTATGCATCAAAATTGAAAAAGCTATGAAATGCTTATTTTGACCATATAATGCCAAAATTGGTCATTTTTGCAGAAATTGTATCAAATAAAAGTTTAAATCCTTTAGTTTTATGCTATTTGACAAATTGACACCATCAAATCATTCAGGGAAGTTGCCAAAGTACAGATTCTATATTTCCTGATTTCACCTCTTAGGTCCGAGTACACAGTTATTTCGTAGTGCATTTCTTTTAGACAATAAATGAAAATAAAAAAAATCCCACCTGCGCTTTCTCAATAATATTTTTACAGTGTGTTGTACTACTTTTGGGACAAATTATATCAAAATTATAGAAAACTTCATCAGCTCTAACTCAAAATATGGACAATTTTGTGTTAAGGGGGTCTTGAAATCTTTTGACAGCTTCCGAAGTGCTAATTTTTGACCTTTTTCAGCTGGACCTAATCACTACTTTACATTAATATTTATGACCCAAATTTTTTTACAGTGTCATTTCACCCCCCAACTTGCTATATGAGTCATAAAACATGGAGAAATAAATTTGGAAGGGGTATAACAAAAATTGGCAAGTAACACACTGTCCACACTAAGGACTATATTCGTGGACAACGAAAATCAAAGGACGATAACTGTGTACTCGGACCTAATAGGATAGAATAAGTTGACCAATCTTAATAAAACTTGGTATGACTAAAGCTTAATATATTATAAGACTGCTTACAAAGTTTCATAGCAATAGGATATATATTATAGACAATATGATTAATTCTATATTCAACTTTGCGTGTTAAATTTAGACGTTAACATTGAGAAATTTCAACTATCAACATTTGGGGCTTTTAAAATTTAAATATTGCAAAAAAATACTTTTAAAATGCCTTAATATATAATATATCATGTATTTAAAGCAATATAGTACTCATTTGATATATCAGACTTAGCATAATTATTCAAAAGTCAAATTTATATGAGCCTGTGCCTAAAAATGGAGGTTTTCCAATGAAGGGGGGCCTTACATGAAGATGTAATATTTTCCAGCAATTTTAAATTTGTGAAGCTTTTTGATTATAAATAATCCTTACATATGTATTTAATGTACTTTAAATGGAAAGAAAACTTACAAATAACATATCATATTAGTTTAAAAGAGTCTTAGGCCAAGTAAGACTAAAAATAATTTAGGGTCAATTTAGGCCGTAGCACATATTTACATTTAAAAATGCATATTGAAGCTATAGGAAATAAAAATTTGTGTCTTTTCTATCATTTCTATACTCAGGTGACATGATACAATAAATCTGAGCACAAAAAGGCTCTTACATTCAACTTTTTTAGCAGACAGTATGGTCTGATACAAAGATTTTTCACTTTTTAGTGAAAAACTTGCATGCAATTTTAGTCTCAACAGGCTTATATTTGAACCACATGCTATCCTACAGAAGTAAAGAAAGATATTATGTGAAATGAAACAGGTACAAAAGACATTGTTAAGTGCTTTTTATACAAATTTAGTGAGGTCTTTATTATGGACTTCAACTTTTATGTGCCATGCTCCTCACATTTAACTTGATCAAAACAGGGCGTTAGGCGAGGGTCATTTATACAACACATTTTGCTCATATTGTCTGAGATAATCTTCTTTTCTGTAGATTCAGAGTTCACATATGAGTAATAAAACTGGATTAAAGCATAGAAACACAAAAGTTGACACATGAAAACATGTCAGATAGAAAGTCAGAATGCCACTTATGCATCAAAATTGAAAAAGCTATGAAATGCTTATTTTGACCATATAATGCCAAAATTGGTCATTTTTGCAGAAATTGTATCAAATAAAAGTTTAAATCCTTTAGTTTTATGCTATTTGACAAATTGACACCATCAAATCATTCAGGGAAGTTGCCAAAGTACAGATTCTATATTTCCTGATTTCACCTCTTAGGTCCGAGTACACAGTTATTTCGTAGTGCATTTCTTTTAGACAATAAATGAAAATAAAAAAAATCCCACCTGCGCTTTCTCAATAATATTTTTACAGTGTGTTGTACTACTTTTGGGACAAATTATATCAAAATTATAGAAAACTTCATCAGCTCTAACTCAAAATATGGACAATTTTGTGTTAAGGGGGTCTTGAAATCTTTTGACAGCTTCCGAAGTGCTAATTTTTGACCTTTTTCAGCTGGACCTAATCACTACTTTACATTAATATTTATGACCCAAATTTTTTTACAGTGTCATTTCACCCCCCAACTTGCTATATGAGTCATAAAACATGGAGAAATAAATTTGGAAGGGGTATAACAAAAATTGGCAAGTAACACACTGTCCACACTAAGGACTATATTCGTGGACAACGAAAATCAAAGGACGATAACTGTGTACTCGGACCTAATAGGATAGAATAAGTTGACCAATCTTAATAAAACTTGGTATGACTAAAGCTTAATATATTATAAGACTGCTTACAAAGTTTCATAGCAATAGGATATATATTATAGACAATATGATTAATTCTATATTCAACTTTGCGTGTTAAATTTAGACGTTAACATTGAGAAATTTCAACTATCAACATTTGGGGCTTTTAAAATTTAAATATTGCAAAAAAATACTTTTAAAATGCCTTAATATATAATATATCATGTATTTAAAGCAATATAGTACTCATTTGATATATCAGACTTAGCATAATTATTCAAAAGTCAAATTTATATGAGCCTGTGCCTAAAAATGGAGGTTTTCCAATGAAGGGGGGCCTTACATGAAGATGTAATATTTTCCAGCAATTTTAAATTTGTGAAGCTTTTTGATTATAAATAATCCTTACATATGTATTTAATGTACTTTAAATGGAAAGAAAACTTACAAATAACATATCATATTAGTTTAAAAGAGTCTTAGGCCAAGTAAGACTAAAAATAATTTAGGGTCAATTTAGGCCGTAGCACATATTTACATTTAAAAATGCATATTGAAGCTATAGGAAATAAAAATTTGTGTCTTTTCTATCATTTCTATACTCAGGTGACATGATACAATAAATCTGAGCACAAAAAGGCTCTTACATTCAACTTTTTTAGCAGACAGTATGGTCTGATACAAAGATTTTTCACTTTTTAGTGAAAAACTTGCATGCAATTTTAGTCTCAACAGGCTTATATTTGAACCACATGCTATCCTACAGAAGTAAAGAAAGATATTATGTGAAATGAAACAGGTACAAAAGACATTGTTAAGTGCTTTTTATACAAATTTAGTGAGGTCTTTATTATGGACTTCAACTTTTATGTGCCATGCTCCTCACATTTAACTTGATCAAAACAGGGCGTTAGGCGAGGGTCATTTATACAACACATTTTGCTCATATTGTCTGAGATAATCTTCTTTTCTGTAGATTCAGAGTTCACATATGAGTAATAAAACTGGATTAAAGCATAGAAACACAAAAGTTGACACATGAAAACATGTCAGATAGAAAGTCAGAATGCCACTTATGCATCAAAATTGAAAAAGCTATGAAATGCTTATTTTGACCATATAATGCCAAAATTGGTCATTTTTGCAGAAATTGTATCAAATAAAAGTTTAAATCCTTTAGTTTTATGCTATTTGACAAATTGACACCATCAAATCATTCAGGGAAGTTGCCAAAGTACAGATTCTATATTTCCTGATTTCACCTCTTAGGTCCGAGTACACAGTTATTTCGTAGTGCATTTCTTTTAGACAATAAATGAAAATAAAAAAAATCCCACCTGCGCTTTCTCAATAATATTTTTACAGTGTGTTGTACTACTTTTGGGACAAATTATATCAAAATTATAGAAAACTTCATCAGCTCTAACTCAAAATATGGACAATTTTGTGTTAAGGGGGTCTTGAAATCTTTTGACAGCTTCCGAAGTGCTAATTTTTGACCTTTTTCAGCTGGACCTAATCACTACTTTACATTAATATTTATGACCCAAATTTTTTTACAGTGTCATTTCACCCCCCAACTTGCTATATGAGTCATAAAACATGGAGAAATAAATTTGGAAGGGGTATAACAAAAATTGGCAAGTAACACACTGTCCACACTAAGGACTATATTCGTGGACAACGAAAATCAAAGGACGATAACTGTGTACTCGGACCTAATAGGATAGAATAAGTTGACCAATCTTAATAAAACTTGGTATGACTAAAGCTTAATATATTATAAGACTGCTTACAAAGTTTCATAGCAATAGGATATATATTATAGACAATATGATTAATTCTATATTCAACTTTGCGTGTTAAATTTAGACGTTAACATTGAGAAATTTCAACTATCAACATTTGGGGCTTTTAAAATTTAAATATTGCAAAAAAATACTTTTAAAATGCCTTAATATATAATATATCATGTATTTAAAGCAATATAGTACTCATTTGATATATCAGACTTAGCATAATTATTCAAAAGTCAAATTTATATGAGCCTGTGCCTAAAAATGGAGGTTTTCCAATGAAGGGGGGCCTTACATGAAGATGTAATATTTTCCAGCAATTTTAAATTTGTGAAGCTTTTTGATTATAAATAATCCTTACATATGTATTTAATGTACTTTAAATGGAAAGAAAACTTACAAATAACATATCATATTAGTTTAAAAGAGTCTTAGGCCAAGTAAGACTAAAAATAATTTAGGGTCAATTTAGGCTGTAGCACATATTTACATTTAAAAATGCATATTGAAGCTATAGGAAATAAAAATTTGTGTCTTTTCTATCATTTCTATACTCAGGTGACATGATACAATAAATCTGAGCACAAAAAGGCTCTTACATTCAACTTTTTTAGCAGACAGTATGGTCTGATACAAAGATTTTTCACTTTTTAGTGAAAAACTTGCATGCAATTTTAGTCTCAACAGGCTTATATTTGAACCACATGCTATCCTACAGAAGTAAAGAAAGATATTATGTGAAATGAAACAGGTACAAAAGACATTGTTAAGTGCTTTTTATACAAATTTAGTGAGGTCTTTATTATGGACTTCAACTTTTATGTGCCATGCTCCTCACATTTAACTTGATCAAAACAGGGCGTTAGGCGAGGGTCATTTATACAACACATTTTGCTCATATTGTCTGAGATAATCTTCTTTTCTGTAGATTCAGAGTTCACATATGAGTAATAAAACTGGATTAAAGCATAGAAACACAAAAGTTGACACATGAAAACATGTCAGATAGAAAGTCAGAATGCCACTTATGCATCAAAATTGAAAAAGCTATGAAATGCTTATTTTGACCATATAATGCCAAAATTGGTCATTTTTGCAGAAATTGTATCAAATAAAAGTTTAAATCCTTTAGTTTTATGCTATTTGACAAATTGACACCATCAAATCATTCAGGGAAGTTGCCAAAGTACAGATTCTATATTTCCTGATTTCACCTCTTAGGTCCGAGTACACAGTTATTTCGTAGTGCATTTCTTTTAGACAATAAATGAAAATAAAAAAAATCCCACCTGCGCTTTCTCAATAATATTTTTACAGTGTGTTGTACTACTTTTGGGACAAATTATATCAAAATTATAGAAAACTTCATCAGCTCTAACTCAAAATATGGACAATTTTGTGTTAAGGGGGTCTTGAAATCTTTTGACAGCTTCCGAAGTGCTAATTTTTGACCTTTTTCAGCTGGACCTAATCACTACTTTACATTAATATTTATGACCCAAATTTTTTTACAGTGTCATTTCACCCCCCAACTTGCTATATGAGTCATAAAACATGGAGAAATAAATTTGGAAGGGGTATAACAAAAATTGGCAAGTAACACACTGTCCACACTAAGGACTATATTCGTGGACAACGAAAATCAAAGGACGATAACTGTGTACTCGGACCTAATAGGATAGAATAAGTTGACCAATCTTAATAAAACTTGGTATGACTAAAGCTTAATATATTATAAGACTGCTTACAAAGTTTCATAGCAATAGGATATATATTATAGACAATATGATTAATTCTATATTCAACTTTGCGTGTTAAATTTAGACGTTAACATTGAGAAATTTCAACTATCAACATTTGGGGCTTTTAAAATTTAAATATTGCAAAAAAATACTTTTAAAATGCCTTAATATATAATATATCATGTATTTAAAGCAATATAGTACTCATTTGATATATCAGACTTAGCATAATTATTCAAAAGTCAAATTTATATGAGCCTGTGCCTAAAAATGGAGGTTTTCCAATGAAGGGGGGCCTTACATGAAGATGTAATATTTTCCAGCAATTTTAAATTTGTGAAGCTTTTTGATTATAAATAATCCTTACATATGTATTTAATGTACTTTAAATGGAAAGAAAACTTACAAATAACATATCATATTAGTTTAAAAGAGTCTTAGGCCAAGTAAGACTAAAAATAATTTAGGGTCAATTTAGGCCGTAGCACATATTTACATTTAAAAATGCATATTGAAGCTATAGGAAATAAAAATTTGTGTCTTTTCTATCATTTCTATACTCAGGTGACATGATACAATAAATCTGAGCACAAAAAGGCTCTTACATTCAACTTTTTTAGCAGACAGTATGGTCTGATACAAAGATTTTTCACTTTTTAGTGAAAAACTTGCATGCAATTTTAGTCTCAACAGGCTTATATTTGAACCACATGCTATCCTACAGAAGTAAAGAAAGATATTATGTGAAATGAAACAGGTACAAAAGACATTGTTAAGTGCTTTTTATACAAATTTAGTGAGGTCTTTATTATGGACTTCAACTTTTATGTGCCATGCTCCTCACATTTAACTTGATCAAAACAGGGCGTTAGGCGAGGGTCATTTATACAACACATTTTGCTCATATTGTCTGAGATAATCTTCTTTTCTGTAGATTCAGAGTTCACATATGAGTAATAAAACTGGATTAAAGCATAGAAACACAAAAGTTGACACATGAAAACATGTCAGATAGAAAGTCAGAATGCCACTTATGCATCAAAATTGAAAAAGCTATGAAATGCTTATTTTGACCATATAATGCCAAAATTGGTCATTTTTGCAGAAATTGTATCAAATAAAAGTTTAAATCCTTTAGTTTTATGCTATTTGACAAATTGACACCATCAAATCATTCAGGGAAGTTGCCAAAGTACAGATTCTATATTTCCTGATTTCACCTCTTAGGTCCGAGTACACAGTTATTTCGTAGTGCATTTCTTTTAGACAATAAATGAAAATAAAAAAAATCCCACCTGCGCTTTCTCAATAATATTTTTACAGTGTGTTGTACTACTTTTGGGACAAATTATATCAAAATTATAGAAAACTTCATCAGCTCTAACTCAAAATATGGACAATTTTGTGTTAAGGGGGTCTTGAAATCTTTTGACAGCTTCCGAAGTGCTAATTTTTGACCTTTTTCAGCTGGACCTAATCACTACTTTACATTAATATTTATGACCCAAATTTTTTTACAGTGTCATTTCACCCCCCAACTTGCTATATGAGTCATAAAACATGGAGAAATAAATTTGGAAGGGGTATAACAAAAATTGGCAAGTAACACACTGTCCACACTAAGGACTATATTCGTGGACAACGAAAATCAAAGGACGATAACTGTGTACTCGGACCTAATAGGATAGAATAAGTTGACCAATCTTAATAAAACTTGGTATGACTAAAGCTTAATATATTATAAGACTGCTTACAAAGTTTCATAGCAATAGGATATATATTATAGACAATATGATTAATTCTATATTCAACTTTGCGTGTTAAATTTAGACGTTAACATTGAGAAATTTCAACTATCAACATTTGGGGCTTTTAAAATTTAAATATTGCAAAAAAATACTTTTAAAATGCCTTAATATATAATATATCATGTATTTAAAGCAATATAGTACTCATTTGATATATCAGACTTAGCATAATTATTCAAAAGTCAAATTTATATGAGCCTGTGCCTAAAAATGGAGGTTTTCCAATGAAGGGGGGCCTTACATGAAGATGTAATATTTTCCAGCAATTTTAAATTTGTGAAGCTTTTTGATTATAAATAATCCTTACATATGTATTTAATGTACTTTAAATGGAAAGAAAACTTACAAATAACATATCATATTAGTTTAAAAGAGTCTTAGGCCAAGTAAGACTAAAAATAATTTAGGGTCAATTTAGGCCGTAGCACATATTTACATTTAAAAATGCATATTGAAGCTATAGGAAATAAAAATTTGTGTCTTTTCTATCATTTCTATACTCAGGTGACATGATACAATAAATCTGAGCACAAAAAGGCTCTTACATTCAACTTTTTTAGCAGACAGTATGGTCTGATACAAAGATTTTTCACTTTTTAGTGAAAAACTTGCATGCAATTTTAGTCTCAACAGGCTTATATTTGAACCACATGCTATCCTACAGAAGTAAAGAAAGATATTATGTGAAATGAAACAGGTACAAAAGACATTGTTAAGTGCTTTTTATACAAATTTAGTGAGGTCTTTATTATGGACTTCAACTTTTATGTGCCATGCTCCTCACATTTAACTTGATCAAAACAGGGCGTTAGGCGAGGGTCATTTATACAACACATTTTGCTCATATTGTCTGAGATAATCTTCTTTTCTGTAGATTCAGAGTTCACATATGAGTAATAAAACTGGATTAAAGCATAGAAACACAAAAGTTGACACATGAAAACATGTCAGATAGAAAGTCAGAATGCCACTTATGCATCAAAATTGAAAAAGCTATGAAATGCTTATTTTGACCATATAATGCCAAAATTGGTCATTTTTGCAGAAATTGTATCAAATAAAAGTTTAAATCCTTTAGTTTTATGCTATTTGACAAATTGACACCATCAAATCATTCAGGGAAGTTGCCAAAGTACAGATTCTATATTTCCTGATTTCACCTCTTAGGTCCGAGTACACAGTTATTTCGTAGTGCATTTCTTTTAGACAATAAATGAAAATAAAAAAAATCCCACCTGCGCTTTCTCAATAATATTTTTACAGTGTGTTGTACTACTTTTGGGACAAATTATATCAAAATTATAGAAAACTTCATCAGCTCTAACTCAAAATATGGACAATTTTGTGTTAAGGGGGTCTTGAAATCTTTTGACAGCTTCCGAAGTGCTAATTTTTGACCTTTTTCAGCTGGACCTAATCACTACTTTACATTAATATTTATGACCCAAATTTTTTTACAGTGTCATTTCACCCCCCAACTTGCTATATGAGTCATAAAACATGGAGAAATAAATTTGGAAGGGGTATAACAAAAATTGGCAAGTAACACACTGTCCACACTAAGGACTATATTCGTGGACAACGAAAATCAAAGGACGATAACTGTGTACTCGGACCTAATAGGATAGAATAAGTTGACCAATCTTAATAAAACTTGGTATGACTAAAGCTTAATATATTATAAGACTGCTTACAAAGTTTCATAGCAATAGGATATATATTATAGACAATATGATTAATTCTATATTCAACTTTGCGTGTTAAATTTAGACGTTAACATTGAGAAATTTCAACTATCAACATTTGGGGCTTTTAAAATTTAAATATTGCAAAAAAATACTTTTAAAATGCCTTAATATATAATATATCATGTATTTAAAGCAATATAGTACTCATTTGATATATCAGACTTAGCATAATTATTCAAAAGTCAAATTTATATGAGCCTGTGCCTAAAAATGGAGGTTTTCCAATGAAGGGGGGCCTTACATGAAGATGTAATATTTTCCAGCAATTTTAAATTTGTGAAGCTTTTTGATTATAAATAATCCTTACATATGTATTTAATGTACTTTAAATGGAAAGAAAACTTACAAATAACATATCATATTAGTTTAAAAGAGTCTTAGGCCAAGTAAGACTAAAAATAATTTAGGGTCAATTTAGGCCGTAGCACATATTTACATTTAAAAATGCATATTGAAGCTATAGGAAATAAAAATTTGTGTCTTTTCTATCATTTCTATACTCAGGTGACATGATACAATAAATCTGAGCACAAAAAGGCTCTTACATTCAACTTTTTTAGCAGACAGTATGGTCTGATACAAAGATTTTTCACTTTTTAGTGAAAAACTTGCATGCAATTTTAGTCTCAACAGGCTTATATTTGAACCACATGCTATCCTACAGAAGTAAAGAAAGATATTATGTGAAATGAAACAGGTACAAAAGACATTGTTAAGTGCTTTTTATACAAATTTAGTGAGGTCTTTATTATGGACTTCAACTTTTATGTGCCATGCTCCTCACATTTAACTTGATCAAAACAGGGCGTTAGGCGAGGGTCATTTATACAACACATTTTGCTCATATTGTCTGAGATAATCTTCTTTTCTGTAGATTCAGAGTTCACATATGAGTAATAAAACTGGATTAAAGCATAGAAACACAAAAGTTGACACATGAAAACATGTCAGATAGAAAGTCAGAATGCCACTTATGCATCAAAATTGAAAAAGCTATGAAATGCTTATTTTGACCATATAATGCCAAAATTGGTCATTTTTGCAGAAATTGTATCAAATAAAAGTTTAAATCCTTTAGTTTTATGCTATTTGACAAATTGACACCATCAAATCATTCAGGGAAGTTGCCAAAGTACAGATTCTATATTTCCTGATTTCACCTCTTAGGTCCGAGTACACAGTTATTTCGTAGTGCATTTCTTTTAGACAATAAATGAAAATAAAAAAAATCCCACCTGCGCTTTCTCAATAATATTTTTACAGTGTGTTGTACTACTTTTGGGACAAATTATATCAAAATTATAGAAAACTTCATCAGCTCTAACTCAAAATATGGACAATTTTGTGTTAAGGGGGTCTTGAAATCTTTTGACAGCTTCCGAAGTGCTAATTTTTGACCTTTTTCAGCTGGACCTAATCACTACTTTACATTAATATTTATGACCCAAATTTTTTTACAGTGTCATTTCACCCCCCAACTTGCTATATGAGTCATAAAACATGGAGAAATAAATTTGGAAGGGGTATAACAAAAATTGGCAAGTAACACACTGTCCACACTAAGGACTATATTCGTGGACAACGAAAATCAAAGGACGATAACTGTGTACTCGGACCTAATAGGATAGAATAAGTTGACCAATCTTAATAAAACTTGGTATGACTAAAGCTTAATATATTATAAGACTGCTTACAAAGTTTCATAGCAATAGGATATATATTATAGACAATATGATTAATTCTATATTCAACTTTGCGTGTTAAATTTAGACGTTAACATTGAGAAATTTCAACTATCAACATTTGGGGCTTTTAAAATTTAAATATTGCAAAAAAATACTTTTAAAATGCCTTAATATATAATATATCATGTATTTAAAGCAATATAGTACTCATTTGATATATCAGACTTAGCATAATTATTCAAAAGTCAAATTTATATGAGCCTGTGCCTAAAAATGGAGGTTTTCCAATGAAGGGGGGCCTTACATGAAGATGTAATATTTTCCAGCAATTTTAAATTTGTGAAGCTTTTTGATTATAAATAATCCTTACATATGTATTTAATGTACTTTAAATGGAAAGAAAACTTACAAATAACATATCATATTAGTTTAAAAGAGTCTTAGGCCAAGTAAGACTAAAAATAATTTAGGGTCAATTTAGGCCGTAGCACATATTTACATTTAAAAATGCATATTGAAGCTATAGGAAATAAAAATTTGTGTCTTTTCTATCATTTCTATACTCAGGTGACATGATACAATAAATCTGAGCACAAAAAGGCTCTTACATTCAACTTTTTTAGCAGACAGTATGGTCTGATACAAAGATTTTTCACTTTTTAGTGAAAAACTTGCATGCAATTTTAGTCTCAACAGGCTTATATTTGAACCACATGCTATCCTACAGAAGTAAAGAAAGATATTATGTGAAATGAAACAGGTACAAAAGACATTGTTAAGTGCTTTTTATACAAATTTAGTGAGGTCTTTATTATGGACTTCAACTTTTATGTGCCATGCTCCTCACATTTAACTTGATCAAAACAGGGCGTTAGGCGAGGGTCATTTATACAACACATTTTGCTCATATTGTCTGAGATAATCTTCTTTTCTGTAGATTCAGAGTTCACATATGAGTAATAAAACTGGATTAAAGCATAGAAACACAAAAGTTGACACATGAAAACATGTCAGATAGAAAGTCAGAATGCCACTTATGCATCAAAATTGAAAAAGCTATGAAATGCTTATTTTGACCATATAATGCCAAAATTGGTCATTTTTGCAGAAATTGTATCAAATAAAAGTTTAAATCCTTTAGTTTTATGCTATTTGACAAATTGACACCATCAAATCATTCAGGGAAGTTGCCAAAGTACAGATTCTATATTTCCTGATTTCACCTCTTAGGTCCGAGTACACAGTTATTTCGTAGTGCATTTCTTTTAGACAATAAATGAAAATAAAAAAAATCCCACCTGCGCTTTCTCAATAATATTTTTACAGTGTGTTGTACTACTTTTGGGACAAATTATATCAAAATTATAGAAAACTTCATCAGCTCTAACTCAAAATATGGACAATTTTGTGTTAAGGGGGTCTTGAAATCTTTTGACAGCTTCCGAAGTGCTAATTTTTGACCTTTTTCAGCTGGACCTAATCACTACTTTACATTAATATTTATGACCCAAATTTTTTTACAGTGTCATTTCACCCCCCAACTTGCTATATGAGTCATAAAACATGGAGAAATAAATTTGGAAGGGGTATAACAAAAATTGGCAAGTAACACACTGTCCACACTAAGGACTATATTCGTGGACAACGAAAATCAAAGGACGATAACTGTGTACTCGGACCTAATAGGATAGAATAAGTTGACCAATCTTAATAAAACTTGGTATGACTAAAGCTTAATATATTATAAGACTGCTTACAAAGTTTCATAGCAATAGGATATATATTATAGACAATATGATTAATTCTATATTCAACTTTGCGTGTTAAATTTAGACGTTAACATTGAGAAATTTCAACTATCAACATTTGGGGCTTTTAAAATTTAAATATTGCAAAAAAATACTTTTAAAATGCCTTAATATATAATATATCATGTATTTAAAGCAATATAGTACTCATTTGATATATCAGACTTAGCATAATTATTCAAAAGTCAAATTTATATGAGCCTGTGCCTAAAAATGGAGGTTTTCCAATGAAGGGGGGCCTTACATGAAGATGTAATATTTTCCAGCAATTTTAAATTTGTGAAGCTTTTTGATTATAAATAATCCTTACATATGTATTTAATGTACTTTAAATGGAAAGAAAACTTACAAATAACATATCATATTAGTTTAAAAGAGTCTTAGGCCAAGTAAGACTAAAAATAATTTAGGGTCAATTTAGGCCGTAGCACATATTTACATTTAAAAATGCATATTGAAGCTATAGGAAATAAAAATTTGTGTCTTTTCTATCATTTCTATACTCAGGTGACATGATACAATAAATCTGAGCACAAAAAGGCTCTTACATTCAACTTTTTTAGCAGACAGTATGGTCTGATACAAAGATTTTTCACTTTTTAGTGAAAAACTTGCATGCAATTTTAGTCTCAACAGGCTTATATTTGAACCACATGCTATCCTACAGAAGTAAAGAAAGATATTATGTGAAATGAAACAGGTACAAAAGACATTGTTAAGTGCTTTTTATACAAATTTAGTGAGGTCTTTATTATGGACTTCAACTTTTATGTGCCATGCTCCTCACATTTAACTTGATCAAAACAGGGCGTTAGGCGAGGGTCATTTATACAACACATTTTGCTCATATTGTCTGAGATAATCTTCTTTTCTGTAGATTCAGAGTTCACATATGAGTAATAAAACTGGATTAAAGCATAGAAACACAAAAGTTGACACATGAAAACATGTCAGATAGAAAGTCAGAATGCCACTTATGCATCAAAATTGAAAAAGCTATGAAATGCTTATTTTGACCATATAATGCCAAAATTGGTCATTTTTGCAGAAATTGTATCAAATAAAAGTTTAAATCCTTTAGTTTTATGCTATTTGACAAATTGACACCATCAAATCATTCAGGGAAGTTGCCAAAGTACAGATTCTATATTTCCTGATTTCACCTCTTAGGTCCGAGTACACAGTTATTTCGTAGTGCATTTCTTTTAGACAATAAATGAAAATAAAAAAAATCCCACCTGCGCTTTCTCAATAATATTTTTACAGTGTGTTGTACTACTTTTGGGACAAATTATATCAAAATTATAGAAAACTTCATCAGCTCTAACTCAAAATATGGACAATTTTGTGTTAAGGGGGTCTTGAAATCTTTTGACAGCTTCCGAAGTGCTAATTTTTGACCTTTTTCAGCTGGACCTAATCACTACTTTACATTAATATTTATGACCCAAATTTTTTTACAGTGTCATTTCACCCCCCAACTTGCTATATGAGTCATAAAACATGGAGAAATAAATTTGGAAGGGGTATAACAAAAATTGGCAAGTAACACACTGTCCACACTAAGGACTATATTCGTGGACAACGAAAATCAAAGGACGATAACTGTGTACTCGGACCTAATAGGATAGAATAAGTTGACCAATCTTAATAAAACTTGGTATGACTAAAGCTTAATATATTATAAGACTGCTTACAAAGTTTCATAGCAATAGGATATATATTATAGACAATATGATTAATTCTATATTCAACTTTGCGTGTTAAATTTAGACGTTAACATTGAGAAATTTCAACTATCAACATTTGGGGCTTTTAAAATTTAAATATTGCAAAAAAATACTTTTAAAATGCCTTAATATATAATATATCATGTATTTAAAGCAATATAGTACTCATTTGATATATCAGACTTAGCATAATTATTCAAAAGTCAAATTTATATGAGCCTGTGCCTAAAAATGGAGGTTTTCCAATGAAGGGGGGGCCTTACATGAAGATGTAATATTTTCCAGCAATTTTAAATTTGTGAAGCTTTTTGATTATAAATAATCCTTACATATGTATTTAATGTACTTTAAATGGAAAGAAAACTTACAAATAACATATCATATTAGTTTAAAAGAGTCTTAGGCCAAGTAAGACTAAAAATAATTTAGGGTCAATTTAGGCCGTAGCACATATTTACATTTAAAAATGCATATTGAAGCTATAGGAAATAAAAATTTGTGTCTTTTCTATCATTTCTATACTCAGGTGACATGATACAATAAATCTGAGCACAAAAAGGCTCTTACATTCAACTTTTTTAGCAGACAGTATGGTCTGATACAAAGATTTTTCACTTTTTAGTGAAAAACTTGCATGCAATTTTAGTCTCAACAGGCTTATATTTGAACCACATGCTATCCTACAGAAGTAAAGAAAGATATTATGTGAAATGAAACAGGTACAAAAGACATTGTTAAGTGCTTTTTATACAAATTTAGTGAGGTCTTTATTATGGACTTCAACTTTTATGTGCCATGCTCCTCACATTTAACTTGATCAAAACAGGGCGTTAGGCGAGGGTCATTTATACAACACATTTTGCTCATATTGTCTGAGATAATCTTCTTTTCTGTAGATTCAGAGTTCACATATGAGTAATAAAACTGGATTAAAGCATAGAAACACAAAAGTTGACACATGAAAACATGTCAGATAGAAAGTCAGAATGCCACTTATGCATCAAAATTGAAAAAGCTATGAAATGCTTATTTTGACCATATAATGCCAAAATTGGTCATTTTTGCAGAAATTGTATCAAATAAAAGTTTAAATCCTTTAGTTTTATGCTATTTGACAAATTGACACCATCAAATCATTCAGGGAAGTTGCCAAAGTACAGATTCTATATTTCCTGATTTCACCTCTTAGGTCCGAGTACACAGTTATTTCGTAGTGCATTTCTTTTAGACAATAAATGAAAATAAAAAAAATCCCACCTGCGCTTTCTCAATAATATTTTTACAGTGTGTTGTACTACTTTTGGGACAAATTATATCAAAATTATAGAAAACTTCATCAGCTCTAACTCAAAATATGGACAATTTTGTGTTAAGGGGGTCTTGAAATCTTTTGACAGCTTCCGAAGTGCTAATTTTTGACCTTTTTCAGCTGGACCTAATCACTACTTTACATTAATATTTATGACCCAAATTTTTTTACAGTGTCATTTCACCCCCCAACTTGCTATATGAGTCATAAAACATGGAGAAATAAATTTGGAAGGGGTATAACAAAAATTGGCAAGTAACACACTGTCCACACTAAGGACTATATTCGTGGACAACGAAAATCAAAGGACGATAACTGTGTACTCGGACCTAATAGGATAGAATAAGTTGACCAATCTTAATAAAACTTGGTATGACTAAAGCTTAATATATTATAAGACTGCTTACAAAGTTTCATAGCAATAGGATATATATTATAGACAATATGATTAATTCTATATTCAACTTTGCGTGTTAAATTTAGACGTTAACATTGAGAAATTTCAACTATCAACATTTGGGGCTTTTAAAATTTAAATATTGCAAAAAAATACTTTTAAAATGCCTTAATATATAATATATCATGTATTTAAAGCAATATAGTACTCATTTGATATATCAGACTTAGCATAATTATTCAAAAGTCAAATTTATATGAGCCTGTGCCTAAAAATGGAGGTTTTCCAATGAAGGGGGGCCTTACATGAAGATGTAATATTTTCCAGCAATTTTAAATTTGTGAAGCTTTTTGATTATAAATAATCCTTACATATGTATTTAATGTACTTTAAATGGAAAGAAAACTTACAAATAACATATCATATTAGTTTAAAAGAGTCTTAGGCCAAGTAAGACTAAAAATAATTTAGGGTCAATTTAGGCCGTAGCACATATTTACATTTAAAAATGCATATTGAAGCTATAGGAAATAAAAATTTGTGTCTTTTCTATCATTTCTATACTCAGGTGACATGATACAATAAATCTGAGCACAAAAAGGCTCTTACATTCAACTTTTTTAGCAGACAGTATGGTCTGATACAAAGATTTTTCACTTTTTAGTGAAAAACTTGCATGCAATTTTAGTCTCAACAGGCTTATATTTGAACCACATGCTATCCTACAGAAGTAAAGAAAGATATTATGTGAAATGAAACAGGTACAAAAGACATTGTTAAGTGCTTTTTATACAAATTTAGTGAGGTCTTTATTATGGACTTCAACTTTTATGTGCCATGCTCCTCACATTTAACTTGATCAAAACAGGGCGTTAGGCGAGGGTCATTTATACAACACATTTTGCTCATATTGTCTGAGATAATCTTCTTTTCTGTAGATTCAGAGTTCACATATGAGTAATAAAACTGGATTAAAGCATAGAAACACAAAAGTTGACACATGAAAACATGTCAGATAGAAAGTCAGAATGCCACTTATGCATCAAAATTGAAAAAGCTATGAAATGCTTATTTTGACCATATAATGCCAAAATTGGTCATTTTTGCAGAAATTGTATCAAATAAAAGTTTAAATCCTTTAGTTTTATGCTATTTGACAAATTGACACCATCAAATCATTCAGGGAAGTTGCCAAAGTACAGATTCTATATTTCCTGATTTCACCTCTTAGGTCCGAGTACACAGTTATTTCGTAGTGCATTTCTTTTAGACAATAAATGAAAATAAAAAAAATCCCACCTGCGCTTTCTCAATAATATTTTTACAGTGTGTTGTACTACTTTTGGGACAAATTATATCAAAATTATAGAAAACTTCATCAGCTCTAACTCAAAATATGGACAATTTTGTGTTAAGGGGGTCTTGAAATCTTTTGACAGCTTCCGAAGTGCTAATTTTTGACCTTTTTCAGCTGGACCTAATCACTACTTTACATTAATATTTATGACCCAAATTTTTTTACAGTGTCATTTCACCCCCCAACTTGCTATATGAGTCATAAAACATGGAGAAATAAATTTGGAAGGGGTATAACAAAAATTGGCAAGTAACACACTGTCCACACTAAGGACTATATTCGTGGACAACGAAAATCAAAGGACGATAACTGTGTACTCGGACCTAATAGGATAGAATAAGTTGACCAATCTTAATAAAACTTGGTATGACTAAAGCTTAATATATTATAAGACTGCTTACAAAGTTTCATAGCAATAGGATATATATTATAGACAATATGATTAATTCTATATTCAACTTTGCGTGTTAAATTTAGACGTTAACATTGAGAAATTTCAACTATCAACATTTGGGGCTTTTAAAATTTAAATATTGCAAAAAAATACTTTTAAAATGCCTTAATATATAATATATCATGTATTTAAAGCAATATAGTACTCATTTGATATATCAGACTTAGCATAATTATTCAAAAGTCAAATTTATATGAGCCTGTGCCTAAAAATGGAGGTTTTCCAATGAAGGGGGGGCCTTACATGAAGATGTAATATTTTCCAGCA
>NW_027268685.1:0-32793 GCF_963676685.1 Mytilus edulis | reverse complement strand
GGGGGGGGTATTTGTTTGTTTGTTTGTTTTTGTAAAGGGTCTATATTATTTAGTTACCGGAGAAGTTTCATGTTTAGTTTGGAAAGTTTTTCTTTTATTTTAGATACAGCGCGCGCGCAAGATTGAAGAGACATCACGTGACGCGGGTTTATATTAAGAAAAACTTAGTCTTTTTATTTCTCTTTAGGTCGGGACGTTAAACAGACAACATGTATAGAGATGGAATGCACACAATGTAATTTCTTTTGTCATTGTAGGAAATTGACATTTTGATGAAAGTTCACAAGCAGTGCATGTTTTGGATTTAATTGAATCGGTGTAACTTTAAAACACATTTATTGATTATTTTTTGATGATGTCCATTTTTCAGCACCTGTTTGTAACACAGATTAGTATTTCAATCTCGGAGCGGACATTTTATTGTAGGTTTTTACAGAGATTGACGGACCTAGCAAGCGATTTTTACTGCATTGCCATTTCTTTTTTCTAGGAAAAGTCTTGAGAGATATCTGCAAAAAGTTTTTTTATGAACCTTCAGTACATGTATGCCCTGCTGACTGCAAATTTTCAGGTCGATTGGACTTGTAGTTTCAGAGAATATGTGGATTTTTTTTTCAGAAGAGACATAAGAACAATAATAAAATAAAAATTTTCTTGAATAATTGAGAGTTTGTTCCTTCAATAAACTGTCATAAATAAACAGTCATACATATTGATTGATTGATTAGTTGGTTGATTGATTGGTTGGTTGGTTGGTTGATTAAACACGTTTGATAGGGTCACTTAGAACAAGGGAAAAAAAACCTCAAGAGACCTTGCATCCCGTATTAAACGCATGACACGGAAACATACATTAAGTGATTGATTGGTTGGTTAAACACGTTAGTTAAACATGTTGATTGAACACGTTGGTTAAACACGTTGGCTGGTTAAACACGTTGGAGAGGCTCAATTTAAACAAGCGAAAAAAAAACATCTTGGATCCCGTATTTAACACATGAAACGGAAACATGCATTGATTGGTTGATTGGTTGGTTGGTTGGTTGGTTGGTTAAACACGTTGGTTAAACATGTTGGTTAAACACGTTGGTTAAACACGTTGGCTGGTTAAACACGTTTGATAGGCTCAATTTAAACAAGCGAAAAAAAAAACATCTTGGATCCCGTATTTAACACATAAAACGGAAACATGCATTGATTTATTGGTTGGTTGGTTGGTTGGTTGGTTGGTTGGTTGGTTGATTAAACACGTTGGTTAAACATGCTGGTTAAACACGTAGTTTAAACACGTTTGATAGGCTCAATTTTAACAAGCGAAAAAGAAACATCTTGGATCCCGTATTTAACACATGAAACGGAAACATGCATTGATTGGTTGATTGGTTGGTTGGTTAAACACGTTGGTTAAACATGTTGGTTAAACATGTTGGTTAAACACGTTGGCTGGTAAAACACGTTAGATAGGCTCAATTTAAACAAGCGAAAAAAAAACATCTCGGATCCCGTATTTAACACATTAAACGGAAACATGCATTGATTGATTGATTGGTTGGTTGGTTGGTTGGTTGGTTGGTTGGTTGGTTGGTTAAACACGTTGGTTAAACACGTTGGTTAAACACGTTGGCTGGTTAAACACGTTAGATAGGCTCAATTTAAACGAGCGAAAAAAAACCATCTTGGATCCCGTATTTAACACATGAAACGGAAACATGCATTGATTTATTGGTTGGTTGGTTGGTTGGTTGATTGATTAAACACGTTTGTTAAACATGCTGGTTAAACACGTAGCTTAAACACGTTTGATAGGCTCAATTTTAACAAGCGAAAAAAACCCATCTTGGATCCCGTATTTTACACATGAAACGGAAACATGCATTGATTGGTTGATTGGTTGGTTGGTTGATTGGTTGGTTGGTTGGTTGGTTAAACATGTTGGTTAAACACGTTAGTTAAACACGTTGGCTGGTTAAACACGTTAGATAGGCTCAATTTAAACAAGCGAAAAAAAACATCTTGGATCCCGTATTTAAGACATGAAACGGAAACATGCATTGATTGGTTGGTTGGTTGGTTGGTTGGTTGGTTGGTTGGTTGGTTGGTTAAACATGTTGGTTAAACACGTTGGTTAAACACGTTGGCTGGTTAAACACGTTAGATAGGCTCAATTTAAACAAGCGAAAAAAAACATCTTGGATCCCGTATTTAACACATGAAACGGAAACATGCATTGATTGGTTGGTTGGTTAAACACGTTGGTTAAACATGTTGGTTAAACACGTTGGTTAAACACGTTGGCTGGTTAAACACGTTAGATAGGCTCAATTTAAACGAGCGAAAAAAAAACCATCTTGGATCCCGTATTTAACACATGAAACGGAAACATGCATTGATTGATTGATTGGTTGGTTGGTTGGTTGGTTGGTTGGTTGATTGATTGGTTGGTTGGTTGGTTGGTTGGTTGGTTGGTTGGTTCGTTGGTTGAAATTCAAACACTCATAAAACTGTTTAAATAGTGCCAAAACCACATAATTTGATGACCTTGACCTTTGACCTTGTGACCTTCGTCAAGGTCATTGCTCCACAAGGTCATTGCAAAAGACCCTATGGGTCAAGGACCTTTTGTTTAAGAGTTTTGCCTAAAAATGGCTTTTTAAAAACCATCGATGGGAGTTATGTCCCTTATATGATGAAAAAATCAATATAGTCATAATGTAAAAAAGTTGCCCCTTACAGTACCAAGCATTTTTCACTGCTTAATTTTTTTGTATCTATAACCGTTCAAGAATTATAGGGAAATGAAAAACTTATAAAAATCTAAAATATGACCTTGACCTTTGACCTTGACCTAATTTTCTAAGTTAGGACCCAGGGGACTCAAATAAAAACATTCCAGGGTTATACGGTTAACAGTTTAGGAGTTTAAAAAACATACCGACAAATTTATTCCGTAAAGGTAGATAACTCCTATAAAATTTCATCAAATCGCTTCGATTCAAATACGCCAAAAATTACTGAGGATGTAACGAACAGTTTGTAAAAAGAATTTTGTCGCTTTCTTATTTTGTTACGAAGGAGATGCACACAGAGGATAAACAGTGAAAAGGGAGATAACTCTTACATAGAAAATGGTTCGCCTTAGCAGGGTGAAATTTAAAAGCGCATAAACTATACGATACCATATGGGAAATATCTAAGCGACATATTGCGAAACAAACATTTTGCGCAAGAACAAAATTTGGCGGAAGAAAAAAAAAAAAAAAATAATAATAATAATAATAATAATAATCAGAACAAATACAATAAGTCTTTTCACAAAAAAGTGAAAAGACTTAATAATAAATATAAAGCAATTGTTTTGAAAACAATTGTTAGGCAGTCTTTCCCCTCTGATGAATGGACAATTGATTTTTTTGATTTATTGATTTGGAAAAAGGGGGGGGGGGGTATTTGTTTGTTTGTTTGTTTTTGTAAAGGGTCTATATTATTTAGTTACCGGAGAAGTTTCATGTTTAGTTTGGAAAGTTTTTCTTTTATTTTAGATACAGCGCGCGCGCAAGATTGAAGAGACATCACGTGACGCGGGTTTATATTAAGAAAAACTTAGTCTTTTTATTTCTCTTTAGGTCGGGACGTTAAACAGACAACATGTATAGAGATGGAATGCACACAATGTAATTTCTTTTGTCATTGTAGGAAATTGACATTTTGATGAAAGTTCACAAGCAGTGCATGTTTTGGATTTAATTGAATCGGTGTAACTTTAAAACACATTTATTGATTATTTTTTGATGATGTCCATTTTTCAGCACCTGTTTGTAACACAGATTAGTATTTCAATCTCGGAGCGGACATTTTATTGTAGGTTTTTACAGAGATTGACGGACCTAGCAAGCGATTTTTACTGCATTGCCATTTCTTTTTTCTAGGAAAAGTCTTGAGAGATATCTGCAAAAAGTTTTTTTATGAACCTTCAGTACATGTATGCCCTGCTGACTGCAAATTTTCAGGTCGATTGGACTTGTAGTTTCAGAGAATATGTGGATTTTTTTTTCAGAAGAGACATAAGAACAATAATAAAATAAAAATTTTCTTGAATAATTGAGAGTTTGTTCCTTCAATAAACTGTCATAAATAAACAGTCATACATATTGATTGATTGATTAGTTGGTTGATTGATTGGTTGGTTGGTTGGTTGATTAAACACGTTTGATAGGGTCACTTAGAACAAGGGAAAAAAAACCTCAAGAGACCTTGCATCCCGTATTAAACGCATGACACGGAAACATACATTAAGTGATTGATTGGTTGGTTAAACACGTTAGTTAAACATGTTGATTGAACACGTTGGTTAAACACGTTGGCTGGTTAAACACGTTGGAGAGGCTCAATTTAAACAAGCGAAAAAAAAACATCTTGGATCCCGTATTTAACACATGAAACGGAAACATGCATTGATTGGTTGATTGGTTGGTTGGTTGGTTGGTTGGTTAAACACGTTGGTTAAACATGTTGGTTAAACACGTTGGTTAAACACGTTGGCTGGTTAAACACGTTTGATAGGCTCAATTTAAACAAGCGAAAAAAAAAACATCTTGGATCCCGTATTTAACACATAAAACGGAAACATGCATTGATTTATTGGTTGGTTGGTTGGTTGGTTGGTTGGTTGGTTGGTTGATTAAACACGTTGGTTAAACATGCTGGTTAAACACGTAGTTTAAACACGTTTGATAGGCTCAATTTTAACAAGCGAAAAAGAAACATCTTGGATCCCGTATTTAACACATGAAACGGAAACATGCATTGATTGGTTGATTGGTTGGTTGGTTAAACACGTTGGTTAAACATGTTGGTTAAACATGTTGGTTAAACACGTTGGCTGGTAAAACACGTTAGATAGGCTCAATTTAAACAAGCGAAAAAAAAACATCTCGGATCCCGTATTTAACACATTAAACGGAAACATGCATTGATTGATTGATTGGTTGGTTGGTTGGTTGGTTGGTTGGTTGGTTGGTTGGTTAAACACGTTGGTTAAACACGTTGGTTAAACACGTTGGCTGGTTAAACACGTTAGATAGGCTCAATTTAAACGAGCGAAAAAAAACCATCTTGGATCCCGTATTTAACACATGAAACGGAAACATGCATTGATTTATTGGTTGGTTGGTTGGTTGGTTGATTGATTAAACACGTTTGTTAAACATGCTGGTTAAACACGTAGCTTAAACACGTTTGATAGGCTCAATTTTAACAAGCGAAAAAAACCCATCTTGGATCCCGTATTTTACACATGAAACGGAAACATGCATTGATTGGTTGATTGGTTGGTTGGTTGATTGGTTGGTTGGTTGGTTGGTTAAACATGTTGGTTAAACACGTTAGTTAAACACGTTGGCTGGTTAAACACGTTAGATAGGCTCAATTTAAACAAGCGAAAAAAAACATCTTGGATCCCGTATTTAAGACATGAAACGGAAACATGCATTGATTGGTTGGTTGGTTGGTTGGTTGGTTGGTTGGTTGGTTGGTTGGTTAAACATGTTGGTTAAACACGTTGGTTAAACACGTTGGCTGGTTAAACACGTTAGATAGGCTCAATTTAAACAAGCGAAAAAAAACATCTTGGATCCCGTATTTAACACATGAAACGGAAACATGCATTGATTGGTTGGTTGGTTAAACACGTTGGTTAAACATGTTGGTTAAACACGTTGGTTAAACACGTTGGCTGGTTAAACACGTTAGATAGGCTCAATTTAAACGAGCGAAAAAAAAACCATCTTGGATCCCGTATTTAACACATGAAACGGAAACATGCATTGATTGATTGATTGGTTGGTTGGTTGGTTGGTTGGTTGGTTGATTGATTGGTTGGTTGGTTGGTTGGTTGGTTGGTTGGTTGGTTCGTTGGTTGAAATTCAAACACTCATAAAACTGTTTAAATAGTGCCAAAACCACATAATTTGATGACCTTGACCTTTGACCTTGTGACCTTCGTCAAGGTCATTGCTCCACAAGGTCATTGCAAAAGACCCTATGGGTCAAGGACCTTTTGTTTAAGAGTTTTGCCTAAAAATGGCTTTTTAAAAACCATCGATGGGAGTTATGTCCCTTATATGATGAAAAAATCAATATAGTCATAATGTAAAAAAGTTGCCCCTTACAGTACCAAGCATTTTTCACTGCTTAATTTTTTTGTATCTATAACCGTTCAAGAATTATAGGGAAATGAAAAACTTATAAAAATCTAAAATATGACCTTGACCTTTGACCTTGACCTAATTTTCTAAGTTAGGACCCAGGGGACTCAAATAAAAACATTCCAGGGTTATACGGTTAACAGTTTAGGAGTTTAAAAAACATACCGACAAATTTATTCCGTAAAGGTAGATAACTCCTATAAAATTTCATCAAATCGCTTCGATTCAAATACGCCAAAAATTACTGAGGATGTAACGAACAGTTTGTAAAAAGAATTTTGTCGCTTTCTTATTTTGTTACGAAGGAGATGCACACAGAGGATAAACAGTGAAAAGGGAGATAACTCTTACATAGAAAATGGTTCGCCTTAGCAGGGTGAAATTTAAAAGCGCATAAACTATACGATACCATATGGGAAATATCTAAGCGACATATTGCGAAACAAACATTTTGCGCAAGAACAAAATTTGGCGGAAGAAAAAAAAAAAAAAAATAATAATAATAATAATAATAATAATCAGAACAAATACAATAAGTCTTTTCACAAAAAAGTGAAAAGACTTAATAATAAATATAAAGCAATTGTTTTGAAAACAATTGTTAGGCAGTCTTTCCCCTCTGATGAATGGACAATTGATTTTTTTGATTTATTGATTTGGAAAAAGGGGGGGGGGGGTATTTGTTTGTTTGTTTGTTTTTGTAAAGGGTCTATATTATTTAGTTACCGGAGAAGTTTCATGTTTAGTTTGGAAAGTTTTTCTTTTATTTTAGATACAGCGCGCGCGCAAGATTGAAGAGACATCACGTGACGCGGGTTTATATTAAGAAAAACTTAGTCTTTTTATTTCTCTTTAGGTCGGGACGTTAAACAGACAACATGTATAGAGATGGAATGCACACAATGTAATTTCTTTTGTCATTGTAGGAAATTGACATTTTGATGAAAGTTCACAAGCAGTGCATGTTTTGGATTTAATTGAATCGGTGTAACTTTAAAACACATTTATTGATTATTTTTTGATGATGTCCATTTTTCAGCACCTGTTTGTAACACAGATTAGTATTTCAATCTCGGAGCGGACATTTTATTGTAGGTTTTTACAGAGATTGACGGACCTAGCAAGCGATTTTTACTGCATTGCCATTTCTTTTTTCTAGGAAAAGTCTTGAGAGATATCTGCAAAAAGTTTTTTTATGAACCTTCAGTACATGTATGCCCTGCTGACTGCAAATTTTCAGGTCGATTGGACTTGTAGTTTCAGAGAATATGTGGATTTTTTTTTCAGAAGAGACATAAGAACAATAATAAAATAAAAATTTTCTTGAATAATTGAGAGTTTGTTCCTTCAATAAACTGTCATAAATAAACAGTCATACATATTGATTGATTGATTAGTTGGTTGATTGATTGGTTGGTTGGTTGGTTGATTAAACACGTTTGATAGGGTCACTTAGAACAAGGGAAAAAAAACCTCAAGAGACCTTGCATCCCGTATTAAACGCATGACACGGAAACATACATTAAGTGATTGATTGGTTGGTTAAACACGTTAGTTAAACATGTTGATTGAACACGTTGGTTAAACACGTTGGCTGGTTAAACACGTTGGAGAGGCTCAATTTAAACAAGCGAAAAAAAAACATCTTGGATCCCGTATTTAACACATGAAACGGAAACATGCATTGATTGGTTGATTGGTTGGTTGGTTGGTTGGTTGGTTAAACACGTTGGTTAAACATGTTGGTTAAACACGTTGGTTAAACACGTTGGCTGGTTAAACACGTTTGATAGGCTCAATTTAAACAAGCGAAAAAAAAAACATCTTGGATCCCGTATTTAACACATAAAACGGAAACATGCATTGATTTATTGGTTGGTTGGTTGGTTGGTTGGTTGGTTGGTTGGTTGATTAAACACGTTGGTTAAACATGCTGGTTAAACACGTAGTTTAAACACGTTTGATAGGCTCAATTTTAACAAGCGAAAAAGAAACATCTTGGATCCCGTATTTAACACATGAAACGGAAACATGCATTGATTGGTTGATTGGTTGGTTGGTTAAACACGTTGGTTAAACATGTTGGTTAAACATGTTGGTTAAACACGTTGGCTGGTAAAACACGTTAGATAGGCTCAATTTAAACAAGCGAAAAAAAAACATCTCGGATCCCGTATTTAACACATTAAACGGAAACATGCATTGATTGATTGATTGGTTGGTTGGTTGGTTGGTTGGTTGGTTGGTTGGTTGGTTAAACACGTTGGTTAAACACGTTGGTTAAACACGTTGGCTGGTTAAACACGTTAGATAGGCTCAATTTAAACGAGCGAAAAAAAACCATCTTGGATCCCGTATTTAACACATGAAACGGAAACATGCATTGATTTATTGGTTGGTTGGTTGGTTGGTTGATTGATTAAACACGTTTGTTAAACATGCTGGTTAAACACGTAGCTTAAACACGTTTGATAGGCTCAATTTTAACAAGCGAAAAAAACCCATCTTGGATCCCGTATTTTACACATGAAACGGAAACATGCATTGATTGGTTGATTGGTTGGTTGGTTGATTGGTTGGTTGGTTGGTTGGTTAAACATGTTGGTTAAACACGTTAGTTAAACACGTTGGCTGGTTAAACACGTTAGATAGGCTCAATTTAAACAAGCGAAAAAAAACATCTTGGATCCCGTATTTAAGACATGAAACGGAAACATGCATTGATTGGTTGGTTGGTTGGTTGGTTGGTTGGTTGGTTGGTTGGTTGGTTAAACATGTTGGTTAAACACGTTGGTTAAACACGTTGGCTGGTTAAACACGTTAGATAGGCTCAATTTAAACAAGCGAAAAAAAACATCTTGGATCCCGTATTTAACACATGAAACGGAAACATGCATTGATTGGTTGGTTGGTTAAACACGTTGGTTAAACATGTTGGTTAAACACGTTGGTTAAACACGTTGGCTGGTTAAACACGTTAGATAGGCTCAATTTAAACGAGCGAAAAAAAAACCATCTTGGATCCCGTATTTAACACATGAAACGGAAACATGCATTGATTGATTGATTGGTTGGTTGGTTGGTTGGTTGGTTGGTTGATTGATTGGTTGGTTGGTTGGTTGGTTGGTTGGTTGGTTCGTTGGTTGAAATTCAAACACTCATAAAACTGTTTAAATAGTGCCAAAACCACATAATTTGATGACCTTGACCTTTGACCTTGTGACCTTCGTCAAGGTCATTGCTCCACAAGGTCATTGCAAAAGACCCTATGGGTCAAGGACCTTTTGTTTAAGAGTTTTGCCTAAAAATGGCTTTTTAAAAACCATCGATGGGAGTTATGTCCCTTATATGATGAAAAAATCAATATAGTCATAATGTAAAAAAGTTGCCCCTTACAGTACCAAGCATTTTTCACTGCTTAATTTTTTTGTATCTATAACCGTTCAAGAATTATAGGGAAATGAAAAACTTATAAAAATCTAAAATATGACCTTGACCTTTGACCTTGACCTAATTTTCTAAGTTAGGACCCAGGGGACTCAAATAAAAACATTCCAGGGTTATACGGTTAACAGTTTAGGAGTTTAAAAAACATACCGACAAATTTATTCCGTAAAGGTAGATAACTCCTATAAAATTTCATCAAATCGCTTCGATTCAAATACGCCAAAAATTACTGAGGATGTAACGAACAGTTTGTAAAAAGAATTTTGTCGCTTTCTTATTTTGTTACGAAGGAGATGCACACAGAGGATAAACAGTGAAAAGGGAGATAACTCTTACATAGAAAATGGTTCGCCTTAGCAGGGTGAAATTTAAAAGCGCATAAACTATACGATACCATATGGGAAATATCTAAGCGACATATTGCGAAACAAACATTTTGCGCAAGAACAAAATTTGGCGGAAGAAAAAAAAAAAAAAAATAATAATAATAATAATAATAATAATCAGAACAAATACAATAAGTCTTTTCACAAAAAAGTGAAAAGACTTAATAATAAATATAAAGCAATTGTTTTGAAAACAATTGTTAGGCAGTCTTTCCCCTCTGATGAATGGACAATTGATTTTTTTGATTTATTGATTTGGAAAAAGGGGGGGGGGGGTATTTGTTTGTTTGTTTGTTTTTGTAAAGGGTCTATATTATTTAGTTACCGGAGAAGTTTCATGTTTAGTTTGGAAAGTTTTTCTTTTATTTTAGATACAGCGCGCGCGCAAGATTGAAGAGACATCACGTGACGCGGGTTTATATTAAGAAAAACTTAGTCTTTTTATTTCTCTTTAGGTCGGGACGTTAAACAGACAACATGTATAGAGATGGAATGCACACAATGTAATTTCTTTTGTCATTGTAGGAAATTGACATTTTGATGAAAGTTCACAAGCAGTGCATGTTTTGGATTTAATTGAATCGGTGTAACTTTAAAACACATTTATTGATTATTTTTTGATGATGTCCATTTTTCAGCACCTGTTTGTAACACAGATTAGTATTTCAATCTCGGAGCGGACATTTTATTGTAGGTTTTTACAGAGATTGACGGACCTAGCAAGCGATTTTTACTGCATTGCCATTTCTTTTTTCTAGGAAAAGTCTTGAGAGATATCTGCAAAAAGTTTTTTTATGAACCTTCAGTACATGTATGCCCTGCTGACTGCAAATTTTCAGGTCGATTGGACTTGTAGTTTCAGAGAATATGTGGATTTTTTTTTCAGAAGAGACATAAGAACAATAATAAAATAAAAATTTTCTTGAATAATTGAGAGTTTGTTCCTTCAATAAACTGTCATAAATAAACAGTCATACATATTGATTGATTGATTAGTTGGTTGATTGATTGGTTGGTTGGTTGGTTGATTAAACACGTTTGATAGGGTCACTTAGAACAAGGGAAAAAAAACCTCAAGAGACCTTGCATCCCGTATTAAACGCATGACACGGAAACATACATTAAGTGATTGATTGGTTGGTTAAACACGTTAGTTAAACATGTTGATTGAACACGTTGGTTAAACACGTTGGCTGGTTAAACACGTTGGAGAGGCTCAATTTAAACAAGCGAAAAAAAAACATCTTGGATCCCGTATTTAACACATGAAACGGAAACATGCATTGATTGGTTGATTGGTTGGTTGGTTGGTTGGTTGGTTAAACACGTTGGTTAAACATGTTGGTTAAACACGTTGGTTAAACACGTTGGCTGGTTAAACACGTTTGATAGGCTCAATTTAAACAAGCGAAAAAAAAAACATCTTGGATCCCGTATTTAACACATAAAACGGAAACATGCATTGATTTATTGGTTGGTTGGTTGGTTGGTTGGTTGGTTGGTTGGTTGATTAAACACGTTGGTTAAACATGCTGGTTAAACACGTAGTTTAAACACGTTTGATAGGCTCAATTTTAACAAGCGAAAAAGAAACATCTTGGATCCCGTATTTAACACATGAAACGGAAACATGCATTGATTGGTTGATTGGTTGGTTGGTTAAACACGTTGGTTAAACATGTTGGTTAAACATGTTGGTTAAACACGTTGGCTGGTAAAACACGTTAGATAGGCTCAATTTAAACAAGCGAAAAAAAAACATCTCGGATCCCGTATTTAACACATTAAACGGAAACATGCATTGATTGATTGATTGGTTGGTTGGTTGGTTGGTTGGTTGGTTGGTTGGTTGGTTAAACACGTTGGTTAAACACGTTGGTTAAACACGTTGGCTGGTTAAACACGTTAGATAGGCTCAATTTAAACGAGCGAAAAAAAACCATCTTGGATCCCGTATTTAACACATGAAACGGAAACATGCATTGATTTATTGGTTGGTTGGTTGGTTGGTTGATTGATTAAACACGTTTGTTAAACATGCTGGTTAAACACGTAGCTTAAACACGTTTGATAGGCTCAATTTTAACAAGCGAAAAAAACCCATCTTGGATCCCGTATTTTACACATGAAACGGAAACATGCATTGATTGGTTGATTGGTTGGTTGGTTGATTGGTTGGTTGGTTGGTTGGTTAAACATGTTGGTTAAACACGTTAGTTAAACACGTTGGCTGGTTAAACACGTTAGATAGGCTCAATTTAAACAAGCGAAAAAAAACATCTTGGATCCCGTATTTAAGACATGAAACGGAAACATGCATTGATTGGTTGGTTGGTTGGTTGGTTGGTTGGTTGGTTGGTTGGTTGGTTAAACATGTTGGTTAAACACGTTGGTTAAACACGTTGGCTGGTTAAACACGTTAGATAGGCTCAATTTAAACAAGCGAAAAAAAACATCTTGGATCCCGTATTTAACACATGAAACGGAAACATGCATTGATTGGTTGGTTGGTTAAACACGTTGGTTAAACATGTTGGTTAAACACGTTGGTTAAACACGTTGGCTGGTTAAACACGTTAGATAGGCTCAATTTAAACGAGCGAAAAAAAAACCATCTTGGATCCCGTATTTAACACATGAAACGGAAACATGCATTGATTGATTGATTGGTTGGTTGGTTGGTTGGTTGGTTGGTTGATTGATTGGTTGGTTGGTTGGTTGGTTGGTTGGTTGGTTGGTTCGTTGGTTGAAATTCAAACACTCATAAAACTGTTTAAATAGTGCCAAAACCACATAATTTGATGACCTTGACCTTTGACCTTGTGACCTTCGTCAAGGTCATTGCTCCACAAGGTCATTGCAAAAGACCCTATGGGTCAAGGACCTTTTGTTTAAGAGTTTTGCCTAAAAATGGCTTTTTAAAAACCATCGATGGGAGTTATGTCCCTTATATGATGAAAAAATCAATATAGTCATAATGTAAAAAAGTTGCCCCTTACAGTACCAAGCATTTTTCACTGCTTAATTTTTTTGTATCTATAACCGTTCAAGAATTATAGGGAAATGAAAAACTTATAAAAATCTAAAATATGACCTTGACCTTTGACCTTGACCTAATTTTCTAAGTTAGGACCCAGGGGACTCAAATAAAAACATTCCAGGGTTATACGGTTAACAGTTTAGGAGTTTAAAAAACATACCGACAAATTTATTCCGTAAAGGTAGATAACTCCTATAAAATTTCATCAAATCGCTTCGATTCAAATACGCCAAAAATTACTGAGGATGTAACGAACAGTTTGTAAAAAGAATTTTGTCGCTTTCTTATTTTGTTACGAAGGAGATGCACACAGAGGATAAACAGTGAAAAGGGAGATAACTCTTACATAGAAAATGGTTCGCCTTAGCAGGGTGAAATTTAAAAGCGCATAAACTATACGATACCATATGGGAAATATCTAAGCGACATATTGCGAAACAAACATTTTGCGCAAGAACAAAATTTGGCGGAAGAAAAAAAAAAAAAAAATAATAATAATAATAATAATAATAATCAGAACAAATACAATAAGTCTTTTCACAAAAAAGTGAAAAGACTTAATAATAAATATAAAGCAATTGTTTTGAAAACAATTGTTAGGCAGTCTTTCCCCTCTGATGAATGGACAATTGATTTTTTTGATTTATTGATTTGGAAAAAGGGGGGGGGGGGTATTTGTTTGTTTGTTTGTTTTTGTAAAGGGTCTATATTATTTAGTTACCGGAGAAGTTTCATGTTTAGTTTGGAAAGTTTTTCTTTTATTTTAGATACAGCGCGCGCGCAAGATTGAAGAGACATCACGTGACGCGGGTTTATATTAAGAAAAACTTAGTCTTTTTATTTCTCTTTAGGTCGGGACGTTAAACAGACAACATGTATAGAGATGGAATGCACACAATGTAATTTCTTTTGTCATTGTAGGAAATTGACATTTTGATGAAAGTTCACAAGCAGTGCATGTTTTGGATTTAATTGAATCGGTGTAACTTTAAAACACATTTATTGATTATTTTTTGATGATGTCCATTTTTCAGCACCTGTTTGTAACACAGATTAGTATTTCAATCTCGGAGCGGACATTTTATTGTAGGTTTTTACAGAGATTGACGGACCTAGCAAGCGATTTTTACTGCATTGCCATTTCTTTTTTCTAGGAAAAGTCTTGAGAGATATCTGCAAAAAGTTTTTTTATGAACCTTCAGTACATGTATGCCCTGCTGACTGCAAATTTTCAGGTCGATTGGACTTGTAGTTTCAGAGAATATGTGGATTTTTTTTTCAGAAGAGACATAAGAACAATAATAAAATAAAAATTTTCTTGAATAATTGAGAGTTTGTTCCTTCAATAAACTGTCATAAATAAACAGTCATACATATTGATTGATTGATTAGTTGGTTGATTGATTGGTTGGTTGGTTGGTTGATTAAACACGTTTGATAGGGTCACTTAGAACAAGGGAAAAAAAACCTCAAGAGACCTTGCATCCCGTATTAAACGCATGACACGGAAACATACATTAAGTGATTGATTGGTTGGTTAAACACGTTAGTTAAACATGTTGATTGAACACGTTGGTTAAACACGTTGGCTGGTTAAACACGTTGGAGAGGCTCAATTTAAACAAGCGAAAAAAAAACATCTTGGATCCCGTATTTAACACATGAAACGGAAACATGCATTGATTGGTTGATTGGTTGGTTGGTTGGTTGGTTGGTTAAACACGTTGGTTAAACATGTTGGTTAAACACGTTGGTTAAACACGTTGGCTGGTTAAACACGTTTGATAGGCTCAATTTAAACAAGCGAAAAAAAAAACATCTTGGATCCCGTATTTAACACATAAAACGGAAACATGCATTGATTTATTGGTTGGTTGGTTGGTTGGTTGGTTGGTTGGTTGGTTGATTAAACACGTTGGTTAAACATGCTGGTTAAACACGTAGTTTAAACACGTTTGATAGGCTCAATTTTAACAAGCGAAAAAGAAACATCTTGGATCCCGTATTTAACACATGAAACGGAAACATGCATTGATTGGTTGATTGGTTGGTTGGTTAAACACGTTGGTTAAACATGTTGGTTAAACATGTTGGTTAAACACGTTGGCTGGTAAAACACGTTAGATAGGCTCAATTTAAACAAGCGAAAAAAAAACATCTCGGATCCCGTATTTAACACATTAAACGGAAACATGCATTGATTGATTGATTGGTTGGTTGGTTGGTTGGTTGGTTGGTTGGTTGGTTGGTTAAACACGTTGGTTAAACACGTTGGTTAAACACGTTGGCTGGTTAAACACGTTAGATAGGCTCAATTTAAACGAGCGAAAAAAAACCATCTTGGATCCCGTATTTAACACATGAAACGGAAACATGCATTGATTTATTGGTTGGTTGGTTGGTTGGTTGATTGATTAAACACGTTTGTTAAACATGCTGGTTAAACACGTAGCTTAAACACGTTTGATAGGCTCAATTTTAACAAGCGAAAAAAACCCATCTTGGATCCCGTATTTTACACATGAAACGGAAACATGCATTGATTGGTTGATTGGTTGGTTGGTTGATTGGTTGGTTGGTTGGTTGGTTAAACATGTTGGTTAAACACGTTAGTTAAACACGTTGGCTGGTTAAACACGTTAGATAGGCTCAATTTAAACAAGCGAAAAAAAACATCTTGGATCCCGTATTTAAGACATGAAACGGAAACATGCATTGATTGGTTGGTTGGTTGGTTGGTTGGTTGGTTGGTTGGTTGGTTGGTTAAACATGTTGGTTAAACACGTTGGTTAAACACGTTGGCTGGTTAAACACGTTAGATAGGCTCAATTTAAACAAGCGAAAAAAAACATCTTGGATCCCGTATTTAACACATGAAACGGAAACATGCATTGATTGGTTGGTTGGTTAAACACGTTGGTTAAACATGTTGGTTAAACACGTTGGTTAAACACGTTGGCTGGTTAAACACGTTAGATAGGCTCAATTTAAACGAGCGAAAAAAAAACCATCTTGGATCCCGTATTTAACACATGAAACGGAAACATGCATTGATTGATTGATTGGTTGGTTGGTTGGTTGGTTGGTTGGTTGATTGATTGGTTGGTTGGTTGGTTGGTTGGTTGGTTGGTTGGTTCGTTGGTTGAAATTCAAACACTCATAAAACTGTTTAAATAGTGCCAAAACCACATAATTTGATGACCTTGACCTTTGACCTTGTGACCTTCGTCAAGGTCATTGCTCCACAAGGTCATTGCAAAAGACCCTATGGGTCAAGGACCTTTTGTTTAAGAGTTTTGCCTAAAAATGGCTTTTTAAAAACCATCGATGGGAGTTATGTCCCTTATATGATGAAAAAATCAATATAGTCATAATGTAAAAAAGTTGCCCCTTACAGTACCAAGCATTTTTCACTGCTTAATTTTTTTGTATCTATAACCGTTCAAGAATTATAGGGAAATGAAAAACTTATAAAAATCTAAAATATGACCTTGACCTTTGACCTTGACCTAATTTTCTAAGTTAGGACCCAGGGGACTCAAATAAAAACATTCCAGGGTTATACGGTTAACAGTTTAGGAGTTTAAAAAACATACCGACAAATTTATTCCGTAAAGGTAGATAACTCCTATAAAATTTCATCAAATCGCTTCGATTCAAATACGCCAAAAATTACTGAGGATGTAACGAACAGTTTGTAAAAAGAATTTTGTCGCTTTCTTATTTTGTTACGAAGGAGATGCACACAGAGGATAAACAGTGAAAAGGGAGATAACTCTTACATAGAAAATGGTTCGCCTTAGCAGGGTGAAATTTAAAAGCGCATAAACTATACGATACCATATGGGAAATATCTAAGCGACATATTGCGAAACAAACATTTTGCGCAAGAACAAAATTTGGCGGAAGAAAAAAAAAAAAAAAATAATAATAATAATAATAATAATAATCAGAACAAATACAATAAGTCTTTTCACAAAAAAGTGAAAAGACTTAATAATAAATATAAAGCAATTGTTTTGAAAACAATTGTTAGGCAGTCTTTCCCCTCTGATGAATGGACAATTGATTTTTTTGATTTATTGATTTGGAAAAAGGGGGGGGGGGGGTATTTGTTTGTTTGTTTGTTTTTGTAAAGGGTCTATATTATTTAGTTACCGGAGAAGTTTCATGTTTAGTTTGGAAAGTTTTTCTTTTATTTTAGATACAGCGCGCGCGCAAGATTGAAGAGACATCACGTGACGCGGGTTTATATTAAGAAAAACTTAGTCTTTTTATTTCTCTTTAGGTCGGGACGTTAAACAGACAACATGTATAGAGATGGAATGCACACAATGTAATTTCTTTTGTCATTGTAGGAAATTGACATTTTGATGAAAGTTCACAAGCAGTGCATGTTTTGGATTTAATTGAATCGGTGTAACTTTAAAACACATTTATTGATTATTTTTTGATGATGTCCATTTTTCAGCACCTGTTTGTAACACAGATTAGTATTTCAATCTCGGAGCGGACATTTTATTGTAGGTTTTTACAGAGATTGACGGACCTAGCAAGCGATTTTTACTGCATTGCCATTTCTTTTTTCTAGGAAAAGTCTTGAGAGATATCTGCAAAAAGTTTTTTTATGAACCTTCAGTACATGTATGCCCTGCTGACTGCAAATTTTCAGGTCGATTGGACTTGTAGTTTCAGAGAATATGTGGATTTTTTTTTCAGAAGAGACATAAGAACAATAATAAAATAAAAATTTTCTTGAATAATTGAGAGTTTGTTCCTTCAATAAACTGTCATAAATAAACAGTCATACATATTGATTGATTGATTAGTTGGTTGATTGATTGGTTGGTTGGTTGGTTGATTAAACACGTTTGATAGGGTCACTTAGAACAAGGGAAAAAAAACCTCAAGAGACCTTGCATCCCGTATTAAACGCATGACACGGAAACATACATTAAGTGATTGATTGGTTGGTTAAACACGTTAGTTAAACATGTTGATTGAACACGTTGGTTAAACACGTTGGCTGGTTAAACACGTTGGAGAGGCTCAATTTAAACAAGCGAAAAAAAAACATCTTGGATCCCGTATTTAACACATGAAACGGAAACATGCATTGATTGGTTGATTGGTTGGTTGGTTGGTTGGTTGGTTAAACACGTTGGTTAAACATGTTGGTTAAACACGTTGGTTAAACACGTTGGCTGGTTAAACACGTTTGATAGGCTCAATTTAAACAAGCGAAAAAAAAAACATCTTGGATCCCGTATTTAACACATAAAACGGAAACATGCATTGATTTATTGGTTGGTTGGTTGGTTGGTTGGTTGGTTGGTTGGTTGATTAAACACGTTGGTTAAACATGCTGGTTAAACACGTAGTTTAAACACGTTTGATAGGCTCAATTTTAACAAGCGAAAAAGAAACATCTTGGATCCCGTATTTAACACATGAAACGGAAACATGCATTGATTGGTTGATTGGTTGGTTGGTTAAACACGTTGGTTAAACATGTTGGTTAAACATGTTGGTTAAACACGTTGGCTGGTAAAACACGTTAGATAGGCTCAATTTAAACAAGCGAAAAAAAAACATCTCGGATCCCGTATTTAACACATTAAACGGAAACATGCATTGATTGATTGATTGGTTGGTTGGTTGGTTGGTTGGTTGGTTGGTTGGTTGGTTAAACACGTTGGTTAAACACGTTGGTTAAACACGTTGGCTGGTTAAACACGTTAGATAGGCTCAATTTAAACGAGCGAAAAAAAACCATCTTGGATCCCGTATTTAACACATGAAACGGAAACATGCATTGATTTATTGGTTGGTTGGTTGGTTGGTTGATTGATTAAACACGTTTGTTAAACATGCTGGTTAAACACGTAGCTTAAACACGTTTGATAGGCTCAATTTTAACAAGCGAAAAAAACCCATCTTGGATCCCGTATTTTACACATGAAACGGAAACATGCATTGATTGGTTGATTGGTTGGTTGGTTGATTGGTTGGTTGGTTGGTTGGTTAAACATGTTGGTTAAACACGTTAGTTAAACACGTTGGCTGGTTAAACACGTTAGATAGGCTCAATTTAAACAAGCGAAAAAAAACATCTTGGATCCCGTATTTAAGACATGAAACGGAAACATGCATTGATTGGTTGGTTGGTTGGTTGGTTGGTTGGTTGGTTGGTTGGTTGGTTAAACATGTTGGTTAAACACGTTGGTTAAACACGTTGGCTGGTTAAACACGTTAGATAGGCTCAATTTAAACAAGCGAAAAAAAACATCTTGGATCCCGTATTTAACACATGAAACGGAAACATGCATTGATTGGTTGGTTGGTTAAACACGTTGGTTAAACATGTTGGTTAAACACGTTGGTTAAACACGTTGGCTGGTTAAACACGTTAGATAGGCTCAATTTAAACGAGCGAAAAAAAAACCATCTTGGATCCCGTATTTAACACATGAAACGGAAACATGCATTGATTGATTGATTGGTTGGTTGGTTGGTTGGTTGGTTGGTTGATTGATTGGTTGGTTGGTTGGTTGGTTGGTTGGTTGGTTGGTTCGTTGGTTGAAATTCAAACACTCATAAAACTGTTTAAATAGTGCCAAAACCACATAATTTGATGACCTTGACCTTTGACCTTGTGACCTTCGTCAAGGTCATTGCTCCACAAGGTCATTGCAAAAGACCCTATGGGTCAAGGACCTTTTGTTTAAGAGTTTTGCCTAAAAATGGCTTTTTAAAAACCATCGATGGGAGTTATGTCCCTTATATGATGAAAAAATCAATATAGTCATAATGTAAAAAAGTTGCCCCTTACAGTACCAAGCATTTTTCACTGCTTAATTTTTTTGTATCTATAACCGTTCAAGAATTATAGGGAAATGAAAAACTTATAAAAATCTAAAATATGACCTTGACCTTTGACCTTGACCTAATTTTCTAAGTTAGGACCCAGGGGACTCAAATAAAAACATTCCAGGGTTATACGGTTAACAGTTTAGGAGTTTAAAAAACATACCGACAAATTTATTCCGTAAAGGTAGATAACTCCTATAAAATTTCATCAAATCGCTTCGATTCAAATACGCCAAAAATTACTGAGGATGTAACGAACAGTTTGTAAAAAGAATTTTGTCGCTTTCTTATTTTGTTACGAAGGAGATGCACACAGAGGATAAACAGTGAAAAGGGAGATAACTCTTACATAGAAAATGGTTCGCCTTAGCAGGGTGAAATTTAAAAGCGCATAAACTATACGATACCATATGGGAAATATCTAAGCGACATATTGCGAAACAAACATTTTGCGCAAGAACAAAATTTGGCGGAAGAAAAAAAAAAAAAAAATAATAATAATAATAATAATAATAATCAGAACAAATACAATAAGTCTTTTCACAAAAAAGTGAAAAGACTTAATAATAAATATAAAGCAATTGTTTTGAAAACAATTGTTAGGCAGTCTTTCCCCTCTGATGAATGGACAATTGATTTTTTTGATTTATTGATTTGGAAAAAGGGGGGGGGGGTATTTGTTTGTTTGTTTGTTTTTGTAAAGGGTCTATATTATTTAGTTACCGGAGAAGTTTCATGTTTAGTTTGGAAAGTTTTTCTTTTATTTTAGATACAGCGCGCGCGCAAGATTGAAGAGACATCACGTGACGCGGGTTTATATTAAGAAAAACTTAGTCTTTTTATTTCTCTTTAGGTCGGGACGTTAAACAGACAACATGTATAGAGATGGAATGCACACAATGTAATTTCTTTTGTCATTGTAGGAAATTGACATTTTGATGAAAGTTCACAAGCAGTGCATGTTTTGGATTTAATTGAATCGGTGTAACTTTAAAACACATTTATTGATTATTTTTTGATGATGTCCATTTTTCAGCACCTGTTTGTAACACAGATTAGTATTTCAATCTCGGAGCGGACATTTTATTGTAGGTTTTTACAGAGATTGACGGACCTAGCAAGCGATTTTTACTGCATTGCCATTTCTTTTTTCTAGGAAAAGTCTTGAGAGATATCTGCAAAAAGTTTTTTTATGAACCTTCAGTACATGTATGCCCTGCTGACTGCAAATTTTCAGGTCGATTGGACTTGTAGTTTCAGAGAATATGTGGATTTTTTTTTCAGAAGAGACATAAGAACAATAATAAAATAAAAATTTTCTTGAATAATTGAGAGTTTGTTCCTTCAATAAACTGTCATAAATAAACAGTCATACATATTGATTGATTGATTAGTTGGTTGATTGATTGGTTGGTTGGTTGGTTGATTAAACACGTTTGATAGGGTCACTTAGAACAAGGGAAAAAAAACCTCAAGAGACCTTGCATCCCGTATTAAACGCATGACACGGAAACATACATTAAGTGATTGATTGGTTGGTTAAACACGTTAGTTAAACATGTTGATTGAACACGTTGGTTAAACACGTTGGCTGGTTAAACACGTTGGAGAGGCTCAATTTAAACAAGCGAAAAAAAAACATCTTGGATCCCGTATTTAACACATGAAACGGAAACATGCATTGATTGGTTGATTGGTTGGTTGGTTGGTTGGTTGGTTAAACACGTTGGTTAAACATGTTGGTTAAACACGTTGGTTAAACACGTTGGCTGGTTAAACACGTTTGATAGGCTCAATTTAAACAAGCGAAAAAAAAAACATCTTGGATCCCGTATTTAACACATAAAACGGAAACATGCATTGATTTATTGGTTGGTTGGTTGGTTGGTTGGTTGGTTGGTTGGTTGATTAAACACGTTGGTTAAACATGCTGGTTAAACACGTAGTTTAAACACGTTTGATAGGCTCAATTTTAACAAGCGAAAAAGAAACATCTTGGATCCCGTATTTAACACATGAAACGGAAACATGCATTGATTGGTTGATTGGTTGGTTGGTTAAACACGTTGGTTAAACATGTTGGTTAAACATGTTGGTTAAACACGTTGGCTGGTAAAACACGTTAGATAGGCTCAATTTAAACAAGCGAAAAAAAAACATCTCGGATCCCGTATTTAACACATTAAACGGAAACATGCATTGATTGATTGATTGGTTGGTTGGTTGGTTGGTTGGTTGGTTGGTTGGTTGGTTAAACACGTTGGTTAAACACGTTGGTTAAACACGTTGGCTGGTTAAACACGTTAGATAGGCTCAATTTAAACGAGCGAAAAAAAACCATCTTGGATCCCGTATTTAACACATGAAACGGAAACATGCATTGATTTATTGGTTGGTTGGTTGGTTGGTTGATTGATTAAACACGTTTGTTAAACATGCTGGTTAAACACGTAGCTTAAACACGTTTGATAGGCTCAATTTTAACAAGCGAAAAAAACCCATCTTGGATCCCGTATTTTACACATGAAACGGAAACATGCATTGATTGGTTGATTGGTTGGTTGGTTGATTGGTTGGTTGGTTGGTTGGTTAAACATGTTGGTTAAACACGTTAGTTAAACACGTTGGCTGGTTAAACACGTTAGATAGGCTCAATTTAAACAAGCGAAAAAAAACATCTTGGATCCCGTATTTAAGACATGAAACGGAAACATGCATTGATTGGTTGGTTGGTTGGTTGGTTGGTTGGTTGGTTGGTTGGTTGGTTAAACATGTTGGTTAAACACGTTGGTTAAACACGTTGGCTGGTTAAACACGTTAGATAGGCTCAATTTAAACAAGCGAAAAAAAACATCTTGGATCCCGTATTTAACACATGAAACGGAAACATGCATTGATTGGTTGGTTGGTTAAACACGTTGGTTAAACATGTTGGTTAAACACGTTGGTTAAACACGTTGGCTGGTTAAACACGTTAGATAGGCTCAATTTAAACGAGCGAAAAAAAAACCATCTTGGATCCCGTATTTAACACATGAAACGGAAACATGCATTGATTGATTGATTGGTTGGTTGGTTGGTTGGTTGGTTGGTTGATTGATTGGTTGGTTGGTTGGTTGGTTGGTTGGTTGGTTGGTTCGTTGGTTGAAATTCAAACACTCATAAAACTGTTTAAATAGTGCCAAAACCACATAATTTGATGACCTTGACCTTTGACCTTGTGACCTTCGTCAAGGTCATTGCTCCACAAGGTCATTGCAAAAGACCCTATGGGTCAAGGACCTTTTGTTTAAGAGTTTTGCCTAAAAATGGCTTTTTAAAAACCATCGATGGGAGTTATGTCCCTTATATGATGAAAAAATCAATATAGTCATAATGTAAAAAAGTTGCCCCTTACAGTACCAAGCATTTTTCACTGCTTAATTTTTTTGTATCTATAACCGTTCAAGAATTATAGGGAAATGAAAAACTTATAAAAATCTAAAATATGACCTTGACCTTTGACCTTGACCTAATTTTCTAAGTTAGGACCCAGGGGACTCAAATAAAAACATTCCAGGGTTATACGGTTAACAGTTTAGGAGTTTAAAAAACATACCGACAAATTTATTCCGTAAAGGTAGATAACTCCTATAAAATTTCATCAAATCGCTTCGATTCAAATACGCCAAAAATTACTGAGGATGTAACGAACAGTTTGTAAAAAGAATTTTGTCGCTTTCTTATTTTGTTACGAAGGAGATGCACACAGAGGATAAACAGTGAAAAGGGAGATAACTCTTACATAGAAAATGGTTCGCCTTAGCAGGGTGAAATTTAAAAGCGCATAAACTATACGATACCATATGGGAAATATCTAAGCGACATATTGCGAAACAAACATTTTGCGCAAGAACAAAATTTGGCGGAAGAAAAAAAAAAAAAAAATAATAATAATAATAATAATAATAATCAGAACAAATACAATAAGTCTTTTCACAAAAAAGTGAAAAGACTTAATAATAAATATAAAGCAATTGTTTTGAAAACAATTGTTAGGCAGTCTTTCCCCTCTGATGAATGGACAATTGATTTTTTTGATTTATTGATTTGGAAAAAGGGGGGGGGGGGTATTTGTTTGTTTGTTTGTTTTTGTAAAGGGTCTATATTATTTAGTTACCGGAGAAGTTTCATGTTTAGTTTGGAAAGTTTTTCTTTTATTTTAGATACAGCGCGCGCGCAAGATTGAAGAGACATCACGTGACGCGGGTTTATATTAAGAAAAACTTAGTCTTTTTATTTCTCTTTAGGTCGGGACGTTAAACAGACAACATGTATAGAGATGGAATGCACACAATGTAATTTCTTTTGTCATTGTAGGAAATTGACATTTTGATGAAAGTTCACAAGCAGTGCATGTTTTGGATTTAATTGAATCGGTGTAACTTTAAAACACATTTATTGATTATTTTTTGATGATGTCCATTTTTCAGCACCTGTTTGTAACACAGATTAGTATTTCAATCTCGGAGCGGACATTTTATTGTAGGTTTTTACAGAGATTGACGGACCTAGCAAGCGATTTTTACTGCATTGCCATTTCTTTTTTCTAGGAAAAGTCTTGAGAGATATCTGCAAAAAGTTTTTTTATGAACCTTCAGTACATGTATGCCCTGCTGACTGCAAATTTTCAGGTCGATTGGACTTGTAGTTTCAGAGAATATGTGGATTTTTTTTTCAGAAGAGACATAAGAACAATAATAAAATAAAAATTTTCTTGAATAATTGAGAGTTTGTTCCTTCAATAAACTGTCATAAATAAACAGTCATACATATTGATTGATTGATTAGTTGGTTGATTGATTGGTTGGTTGGTTGGTTGATTAAACACGTTTGATAGGGTCACTTAGAACAAGGGAAAAAAAACCTCAAGAGACCTTGCATCCCGTATTAAACGCATGACACGGAAACATACATTAAGTGATTGATTGGTTGGTTAAACACGTTAGTTAAACATGTTGATTGAACACGTTGGTTAAACACGTTGGCTGGTTAAACACGTTGGAGAGGCTCAATTTAAACAAGCGAAAAAAAAACATCTTGGATCCCGTATTTAACACATGAAACGGAAACATGCATTGATTGGTTGATTGGTTGGTTGGTTGGTTGGTTGGTTAAACACGTTGGTTAAACATGTTGGTTAAACACGTTGGTTAAACACGTTGGCTGGTTAAACACGTTTGATAGGCTCAATTTAAACAAGCGAAAAAAAAAACATCTTGGATCCCGTATTTAACACATAAAACGGAAACATGCATTGATTTATTGGTTGGTTGGTTGGTTGGTTGGTTGGTTGGTTGGTTGATTAAACACGTTGGTTAAACATGCTGGTTAAACACGTAGTTTAAACACGTTTGATAGGCTCAATTTTAACAAGCGAAAAAGAAACATCTTGGATCCCGTATTTAACACATGAAACGGAAACATGCATTGATTGGTTGATTGGTTGGTTGGTTAAACACGTTGGTTAAACATGTTGGTTAAACATGTTGGTTAAACACGTTGGCTGGTAAAACACGTTAGATAGGCTCAATTTAAACAAGCGAAAAAAAAACATCTCGGATCCCGTATTTAACACATTAAACGGAAACATGCATTGATTGATTGATTGGTTGGTTGGTTGGTTGGTTGGTTGGTTGGTTGGTTGGTTAAACACGTTGGTTAAACACGTTGGTTAAACACGTTGGCTGGTTAAACACGTTAGATAGGCTCAATTTAAACGAGCGAAAAAAAACCATCTTGGATCCCGTATTTAACACATGAAACGGAAACATGCATTGATTTATTGGTTGGTTGGTTGGTTGGTTGATTGATTAAACACGTTTGTTAAACATGCTGGTTAAACACGTAGCTTAAACACGTTTGATAGGCTCAATTTTAACAAGCGAAAAAAACCCATCTTGGATCCCGTATTTTACACATGAAACGGAAACATGCATTGATTGGTTGATTGGTTGGTTGGTTGATTGGTTGGTTGGTTGGTTGGTTAAACATGTTGGTTAAACACGTTAGTTAAACACGTTGGCTGGTTAAACACGTTAGATAGGCTCAATTTAAACAAGCGAAAAAAAACATCTTGGATCCCGTATTTAAGACATGAAACGGAAACATGCATTGATTGGTTGGTTGGTTGGTTGGTTGGTTGGTTGGTTGGTTGGTTGGTTAAACATGTTGGTTAAACACGTTGGTTAAACACGTTGGCTGGTTAAACACGTTAGATAGGCTCAATTTAAACAAGCGAAAAAAAACATCTTGGATCCCGTATTTAACACATGAAACGGAAACATGCATTGATTGGTTGGTTGGTTAAACACGTTGGTTAAACATGTTGGTTAAACACGTTGGTTAAACACGTTGGCTGGTTAAACACGTTAGATAGGCTCAATTTAAACGAGCGAAAAAAAAACCATCTTGGATCCCGTATTTAACACATGAAACGGAAACATGCATTGATTGATTGATTGGTTGGTTGGTTGGTTGGTTGGTTGGTTGATTGATTGGTTGGTTGGTTGGTTGGTTGGTTGGTTGGTTGGTTCGTTGGTTGAAATTCAAACACTCATAAAACTGTTTAAATAGTGCCAAAACCACATAATTTGATGACCTTGACCTTTGACCTTGTGACCTTCGTCAAGGTCATTGCTCCACAAGGTCATTGCAAAAGACCCTATGGGTCAAGGACCTTTTGTTTAAGAGTTTTGCCTAAAAATGGCTTTTTAAAAACCATCGATGGGAGTTATGTCCCTTATATGATGAAAAAATCAATATAGTCATAATGTAAAAAAGTTGCCCCTTACAGTACCAAGCATTTTTCACTGCTTAATTTTTTTGTATCTATAACCGTTCAAGAATTATAGGGAAATGAAAAACTTATAAAAATCTAAAATATGACCTTGACCTTTGACCTTGACCTAATTTTCTAAGTTAGGACCCAGGGGACTCAAATAAAAACATTCCAGGGTTATACGGTTAACAGTTTAGGAGTTTAAAAAACATACCGACAAATTTATTCCGTAAAGGTAGATAACTCCTATAAAATTTCATCAAATCGCTTCGATTCAAATACGCCAAAAATTACTGAGGATGTAACGAACAGTTTGTAAAAAGAATTTTGTCGCTTTCTTATTTTGTTACGAAGGAGATGCACACAGAGGATAAACAGTGAAAAGGGAGATAACTCTTACATAGAAAATGGTTCGCCTTAGCAGGGTGAAATTTAAAAGCGCATAAACTATACGATACCATATGGGAAATATCTAAGCGACATATTGCGAAACAAACATTTTGCGCAAGAACAAAATTTGGCGGAAGAAAAAAAAAAAAAAAATAATAATAATAATAATAATAATAATCAGAACAAATACAATAAGTCTTTTCACAAAAAAGTGAAAAGACTTAATAATAAATATAAAGCAATTGTTTTGAAAACAATTGTTAGGCAGTCTTTCCCCTCTGATGAATGGACAATTGATTTTTTTGATTTATTGATTTGGAAAAAGGGGGGGGGGGGGTATTTGTTTGTTTGTTTGTTTTTGTAAAGGGTCTATATTATTTAGTTACCGGAGAAGTTTCATGTTTAGTTTGGAAAGTTTTTCTTTTATTTTAGATACAGCGCGCGCGCAAGATTGAAGAGACATCACGTGACGCGGGTTTATATTAAGAAAAACTTAGTCTTTTTATTTCTCTTTAGGTCGGGACGTTAAACAGACAACATGTATAGAGATGGAATGCACACAATGTAATTTCTTTTGTCATTGTAGGAAATTGACATTTTGATGAAAGTTCACAAGCAGTGCATGTTTTGGATTTAATTGAATCGGTGTAACTTTAAAACACATTTATTGATTATTTTTTGATGATGTCCATTTTTCAGCACCTGTTTGTAACACAGATTAGTATTTCAATCTCGGAGCGGACATTTTATTGTAGGTTTTTACAGAGATTGACGGACCTAGCAAGCGATTTTTACTGCATTGCCATTTCTTTTTTCTAGGAAAAGTCTTGAGAGATATCTGCAAAAAGTTTTTTTATGAACCTTCAGTACATGTATGCCCTGCTGACTGCAAATTTTCAGGTCGATTGGACTTGTAGTTTCAGAGAATATGTGGATTTTTTTTTCAGAAGAGACATAAGAACAATAATAAAATAAAAATTTTCTTGAATAATTGAGAGTTTGTTCCTTCAATAAACTGTCATAAATAAACAGTCATACATATTGATTGATTGATTAGTTGGTTGATTGATTGGTTGGTTGGTTGGTTGATTAAACACGTTTGATAGGGTCACTTAGAACAAGGGAAAAAAAACCTCAAGAGACCTTGCATCCCGTATTAAACGCATGACACGGAAACATACATTAAGTGATTGATTGGTTGGTTAAACACGTTAGTTAAACATGTTGATTGAACACGTTGGTTAAACACGTTGGCTGGTTAAACACGTTGGAGAGGCTCAATTTAAACAAGCGAAAAAAAAACATCTTGGATCCCGTATTTAACACATGAAACGGAAACATGCATTGATTGGTTGATTGGTTGGTTGGTTGGTTGGTTGGTTAAACACGTTGGTTAAACATGTTGGTTAAACACGTTGGTTAAACACGTTGGCTGGTTAAACACGTTTGATAGGCTCAATTTAAACAAGCGAAAAAAAAAACATCTTGGATCCCGTATTTAACACATAAAACGGAAACATGCATTGATTTATTGGTTGGTTGGTTGGTTGGTTGGTTGGTTGGTTGGTTGATTAAACACGTTGGTTAAACATGCTGGTTAAACACGTAGTTTAAACACGTTTGATAGGCTCAATTTTAACAAGCGAAAAAGAAACATCTTGGATCCCGTATTTAACACATGAAACGGAAACATGCATTGATTGGTTGATTGGTTGGTTGGTTAAACACGTTGGTTAAACATGTTGGTTAAACATGTTGGTTAAACACGTTGGCTGGTAAAACACGTTAGATAGGCTCAATTTAAACAAGCGAAAAAAAAACATCTCGGATCCCGTATTTAACACATTAAACGGAAACATGCATTGATTGATTGATTGGTTGGTTGGTTGGTTGGTTGGTTGGTTGGTTGGTTGGTTAAACACGTTGGTTAAACACGTTGGTTAAACACGTTGGCTGGTTAAACACGTTAGATAGGCTCAATTTAAACGAGCGAAAAAAAACCATCTTGGATCCCGTATTTAACACATGAAACGGAAACATGCATTGATTTATTGGTTGGTTGGTTGGTTGGTTGATTGATTAAACACGTTTGTTAAACATGCTGGTTAAACACGTAGCTTAAACACGTTTGATAGGCTCAATTTTAACAAGCGAAAAAAACCCATCTTGGATCCCGTATTTTACACATGAAACGGAAACATGCATTGATTGGTTGATTGGTTGGTTGGTTGATTGGTTGGTTGGTTGGTTGGTTAAACATGTTGGTTAAACACGTTAGTTAAACACGTTGGCTGGTTAAACACGTTAGATAGGCTCAATTTAAACAAGCGAAAAAAAACATCTTGGATCCCGTATTTAAGACATGAAACGGAAACATGCATTGATTGGTTGGTTGGTTGGTTGGTTGGTTGGTTGGTTGGTTGGTTGGTTAAACATGTTGGTTAAACACGTTGGTTAAACACGTTGGCTGGTTAAACACGTTAGATAGGCTCAATTTAAACAAGCGAAAAAAAACATCTTGGATCCCGTATTTAACACATGAAACGGAAACATGCATTGATTGGTTGGTTGGTTAAACACGTTGGTTAAACATGTTGGTTAAACACGTTGGTTAAACACGTTGGCTGGTTAAACACGTTAGATAGGCTCAATTTAAACGAGCGAAAAAAAAACCATCTTGGATCCCGTATTTAACACATGAAACGGAAACATGCATTGATTGATTGATTGGTTGGTTGGTTGGTTGGTTGGTTGGTTGATTGATTGGTTGGTTGGTTGGTTGGTTGGTTGGTTGGTTGGTTCGTTGGTTGAAATTCAAACACTCATAAAACTGTTTAAATAGTGCCAAAACCACATAATTTGATGACCTTGACCTTTGACCTTGTGACCTTCGTCAAGGTCATTGCTCCACAAGGTCATTGCAAAAGACCCTATGGGTCAAGGACCTTTTGTTTAAGAGTTTTGCCTAAAAATGGCTTTTTAAAAACCATCGATGGGAGTTATGTCCCTTATATGATGAAAAAATCAATATAGTCATAATGTAAAAAAGTTGCCCCTTACAGTACCAAGCATTTTTCACTGCTTAATTTTTTTGTATCTATAACCGTTCAAGAATTATAGGGAAATGAAAAACTTATAAAAATCTAAAATATGACCTTGACCTTTGACCTTGACCTAATTTTCTAAGTTAGGACCCAGGGGACTCAAATAAAAACATTCCAGGGTTATACGGTTAACAGTTTAGGAGTTTAAAAAACATACCGACAAATTTATTCCGTAAAGGTAGATAACTCCTATAAAATTTCATCAAATCGCTTCGATTCAAATACGCCAAAAATTACTGAGGATGTAACGAACAGTTTGTAAAAAGAATTTTGTCGCTTTCTTATTTTGTTACGAAGGAGATGCACACAGAGGATAAACAGTGAAAAGGGAGATAACTCTTACATAGAAAATGGTTCGCCTTAGCAGGGTGAAATTTAAAAGCGCATAAACTATACGATACCATATGGGAAATATCTAAGCGACATATTGCGAAACAAACATTTTGCGCAAGAACAAAATTTGGCGGAAGAAAAAAAAAAAAAAAAATAATAATAATAATAATAATAATAATCAGAACAAATACAATAAGTCTTTTCACAAAAAAGTGAAAAGACTTAATAATAAATATAAAGCAATTGTTTTGAAAAACAATTGTTAGGCAGTCTTTCCCCTCTGATGAATGGACAATTGATTTTTTTGATTTATTGATTTGGAAAAAGGGGGGGGGGGTATTTGTTTGTTTGTTTGTTTTTGTAAAGGGTCTATATTATTTAGTTACCGGAGAAGTTTCATGTTTAGTTTGGAAAGTTTTTCTTTTATTTTAGATACAGCGCGCGCGCAAGATTGAAGAGACATCACGTGACGCGGGTTTATATTAAGAAAAACTTAGTCTTTTTATTTCTCTTTAGGTCGGGACGTTAAACAGACAACCATGTATAGAGATGGAATGCACACAATGTAATTTCTTTTGTCATTGTAGGAAATTGACATTTTGATGAAAGTTCACAAGCAGTGCATGTTTTGGATTTAATTGAATCGGTGTAACTTTAAAACACATTTATTGATTAATTTTTTGATGATGTCCATTTTTCAGCACCTGTTTGTAACACAGATTAGTATTTCAATCTCGGAGCGGACATTTTATTGTAGGTTTTTACAGAGATTGACCGGACCTAGCAAGCGATTTTTACTGCATTGCCATTTCTTTTTTTCTAGAAAGTCTTGAGAGATATCTGCAAAAAGTTTTTTTATGAACCTTCAGTACATGTATGCCCTGCTGACTGCAAATTTTCAGGTCGATTGACTTGTAGTTTCAGAGAATATGTGGATTTTTTTTTCAGAAGAGACATAAGAACAATAATAAAATAAAAATTTTCTTGAATAATTGAGAGTTTGTTCCTTCAATAAACTGTCATAAATAAACAGTCATACATATTTGATTGATTGATTAGTTGGTTGATTGATTGGTTGGTTGGTTGGTTGATTAAACACGTTTGATAGGGTCACTTAGAACAAGGGAAAAAAAAACCTCAGAGACCTTGCATCCCGTATTAAACGCATGACACGGAAACATACATTAAGTGATTGATTGGTTGGTTAAACACGTTAGTTAAACATGTTGATTGAACACGTTGGTTAAACACGTTGGCTGGTTAAACACGTTGGAGAGGCTCAATTTAAACAAGCGAAGAAAAAAACATCTTGGATCCCGTATTTAACAGCATGAAACGGAAACATGCATTGATTGGTTGATTGGTTGGTTGGTTGGTTGGTTGGTTAAACACGTTGGTTAAACATGGTTGGTTAAACACGTTGGTTAAACACGTTGGCTGGTTAAACACGTTTGATAGGCTCAATTTAAACAAGCGAAAAAAAAAACATCTTGGATCCCGTATTTAACACATAAAACGGAAACATGCATTGATTTATTGGTTGGTTGGTTGGTTGGTTGGTTGGTTGGTTGGTTGATTAAACACGTTGGTTAAACATGCTGGTTAAACACGTAGTTTAAACACGTTTGATAGGCTCAATTTTAACAAGCGAAAAAGAAACATCTTGGATCCCGTATTTAACACATGAAACGGAAACATGCATTGATTGGTTGATTGGTTGGTTGGTTAAACACGTTGGTTAAACATGTTGGTTAAACATGTTGGTTAAACACGTTGGCTGGTAAAACACGTTAGATAGGCTCAATTAAACAAGCGAAAAAAAAACATCTCGGATCCCGTATTTAACACATTAAACGGAAACATGCATTGATTGATTGATTGGTTGGTTGGTTGGTTGGTTGGTTGGTTGGTTGGTTGGTTAAACACGTTGGTTAAACACGTTGGTTAAACACGTTGGCTGGTTAAACACGTTAGATAGGCTCAATTTAAACGAGCGAAAAAAAACCATCTTGGATCCCGTATTTAACACATGAAACGGAAACATGCATTGATTTATTGGTTGGTTGGTTGGTTGGTTGATTGATTAAACACGTTTGTTAAACATGCTGGTTAAACACGTAGCTTAAACACGTTTGATAGGCTCAATTTTAACAAGCGAAAAAAACCCATCTTGGATCCCGTATTTTTACACATGAAACGG
>NW_027268684.1:0-30294 GCF_963676685.1 Mytilus edulis | reverse complement strand
TTACCAATTTTTAACATAAATAATCATTTGGATTGTTAAACATGATCCATGTCCAGCGGCAAATATTACAACACTATCACAGATAACAGGTATTACATCAACAAACCAACATTATTTAAACAATACATGTAATTGGAACATGTATCTGCGAATTTAATTCAATTATTCATTCATTCAAGACCAAAAAAACTAGCAACTAAATTGTTCGAAAGTATTGAAATACATTATTGAGAAGAAAAAAAAAGATAAAGCAACCGTCTATCATCCGTGGTTCAGGAAAATTAACAGACAATAAACTAATATCTTCTATCTTTGTTTCAAATTAAAAATAAATCAATCATGTTAAAATTTATTTGAAAAAAAGAAGCTGGAAGTGGGGAAATAGTTTTTTTTTCTCTTTCCTGGCCGTAGAGTAGAGCTACGCAATAGAGTAGAGCTATATACTTAAGAATACACAATTTGAGCAATTGATTCTGTGGCTCAGCGGTAAGATGCGCGACTGACAGCTAAAAGATCCCATGTTCTCGCCTCACTGCCGGAGGTAAAAATAATTAAATAAATATGTACTATATTCAATGTAACTTAACTTAACTTTACTTTAATTTTAATTTCGAAAACGTAACCACTAGTAACTCATTGCATATACAAAAATATACATTTTTATATATATATAGATATATATATTTCTGTGCATAACCGCACTCTTGTTTTTTTACTTTGCTGTTAAACGTGCATATTGAATTTCTTTGGATATTTTTGATGATGGGTTGCGGTAAATTGACGTAACACTTTTTTTCCGTCTTACTGTCCAACTTGTACATAAAAGTCTTTTAGCTATTTTGCTCGGTCCATAGTTGTCTCATTGACGTATACCGTATACACTTTTTTGTTACTGTCAAACATGATGCTAAGGCCCTTTTTTTTGTACCTATGACTTCAACGTATGTTTGTATGCAGTTCAGCATCAGTCACGAGTAAATGTTAAGATATACTTCAGAGTGCATTCTATGGTTCATTTTGCGAACTTTGTTCATTAACTGTGCACGTGTGTGCGTGAAGAATTAAAAAAATATGTCTTCACTAGGACCTCTACAGCTGAAACCTGAAGACTTCAGTTTAGCAGGGACGTAACTCTAAAGATGTTTTAGTCGTTTTTTTTGCAAATAACATCATTGTAGACAAATTGTGTTGTCCAATAAAGCAAAATATTTAAAAATGACCCAGATAAGCATTCGAATAGTGATATTGCAGAGCATAGTAGGTATTTTGCAATTATTGAACAAAGAAAACACCATTTTCGTATAAAAATTAATATCCTATATACTAACGGGTCGTGGTAAAGTTAAACAATGAACTACACTTATAATCTTTACAAAGAGTAATGACATAAGCAAATGGTAACTTCACACGCCAGTATTTGTATTCCAACCGCAAGTCCCACCAAATCTCCTTCAGTTGCTATAATCCCTTCTTCGCCTTGTCATTTGGTATATAGTCTTCCCCCTTGTTTAAAGGTTATTGGCTATATCAATCTTACCAATTTTTAACATAAATAATCATTTGGATTGTTAAACATGATCCATGTCCAGCGGCAAATATTACAACACTATCACAGATAACAGGTATTACATCAACAAACCAACATTATTTAAACAATACATGTAATTGGAACATGTATCTGCGAATTTAATTCAATTATTCATTCATTCAAGACCAAAAAAACTAGCAACTAAATTGTTCGAAAGTATTGAAATACATTATTGAGAAGAAAAAAAAAGATAAAGCAACCGTCTATCATCCGTGGTTCAGGAAAATTAACAGACAATAAACTAATATCTTCTATCTTTGTTTCAAATTAAAAATAAATCAATCATGTTAAAATTTATTTGAAAAAAAGAAGCTGGAAGTGGGGAAATAGTTTTTTTTTCTCTTTCCTGGCCGTAGAGTAGAGCTACGCAATAGAGTAGAGCTATATACTTAAGAATACACAATTTGAGCAATTGATTCTGTGGCTCAGCGGTAAGATGCGCGACTGACAGCTAAAAGATCCCATGTTCTCGCCTCACTGCCGGAGGTAAAAATAATTAAATAAATATGTACTATATTCAATGTAACTTAACTTAACTTTACTTTAATTTTAATTTCGAAAACGTAACCACTAGTAACTCATTGCATATACAAAAATATACATTTTTATATATATATAGATATATATATTTCTGTGCATAACCGCACTCTTGTTTTTTTACTTTGCTGTTAAACGTGCATATTGAATTTCTTTGGATATTTTTGATGATGGGTTGCGGTAAATTGACGTAACACTTTTTTTCCGTCTTACTGTCCAACTTGTACATAAAAGTCTTTTAGCTATTTTGCTCGGTCCATAGTTGTCTCATTGACGTATACCGTATACACTTTTTTGTTACTGTCAAACATGATGCTAAGGCCCTTTTTTTTTGTACCTATGACTTCAACGTATGTTTGTATGCAGTTCAGCATCAGTCACGAGTAAATGTTAAGATATACTTCAGAGTGCATTCTATGGTTCATTTTGCGAACTTTGTTCATTAACTGTGCACGTGTGTGCGTGAAGAATTAAAAAAATATGTCTTCACTAGGACCTCTACAGCTGAAACCTGAAGACTTCAGTTTAGCAGGGACGTAACTCTAAAGATGTTTTAGTCGTTTTTTTGCAAATAACATCATTGTAGACAAATTGTGTTGTCCAATAAAGCAAAATATTTAAAAATGACCCAGATAAGCATTCGAATAGTGATATTGCAGAGCATAGTAGGTATTTTGCAATTATTGAACAAAGAAAACACCATTTTCGTATAAAAATTAATATCCTATATACTAACGGGTCGTGGTAAAGTTAAACAATGAACTACACTTATAACCTTTACAAAGAGTAATGACATAAGCAAATGGTAACTTCACACGCCAGTATTTGTATTCCAACCGCAAGTCCCACCAAATCTCCTTCAGTTGCTATAATCCCTTCTTCGCCTTGTCATTTGGTATATAGTCTTCCCCCTTGTTTAAAGGTTATTGGCTATATCAATCTTACCAATTTTTAACATAAATAATCATTTGGATTGTTAAACATGATCCATGTCCAGCGGCAAATATTACAACACTATCACAGATAACAGGTATTACATCAACAAACCAACATTATTTAAACAATACATGTAATTGGAACATGTATCTGCGAATTTAATTCAATTATTCATTCATTCAAGACCAAAAAAACTAGCAACTAAATTGTTCGAAAGTATTGAAATACATTATTGAGAAGAAAAAAAAAGATAAAGCAACCGTCTATCATCCGTGGTTCAGGAAAATTAACAGACAATAAACTAATATCTTCTATCTTTGTTTCAAATTAAAAATAAATCAATCATGTTAAAATTTATTTGAAAAAAAGAAGCTGGAAGTGGGGAAATAGTTTTTTTTTTCTCTTTCCTGGCCGTAGAGTAGAGCTACGCAATAGAGTAGAGCTATATACTTAAGAATACACAATTTGAGCAATTGATTCTGTGGCTCAGCGGTAAGATGCGCGACTGACAGCTAAAAGATCCCATGTTCTCGCCTCACTGCCGGAGGTAAAAATAATTAAATAAATATGTACTATATTCAATGTAACTTAACTTAACTTTACTTTAATTTTAATTTCGAAAACGTAACCACTAGTAACTCATTGCATATACAAAAATATACATTTTTATATATATATAGATATATATATTTCTGTGCATAACCGCACTCTTGTTTTTTTACTTTGCTGTTAAACGTGCATATTGAATTTCTTTGGATATTTTTGATGATGGGTTGCGGTAAATTGACGTAACACTTTTTTTCCGTCTTACTGTCCAACTTGTACATAAAAGTCTTTTAGCTATTTTGCTCGGTCCATAGTTGTCTCATTGACGTATACCGTATACACTTTTTTGTTACTGTCAAACATGATGCTAAGGCCCTTTTTTTTGTACCTATGACTTCAACGTATGTTTGTATGCAGTTCAGCATCAGTCACGAGTAAATGTTAAGATATACTTCAGAGTGCATTCTATGGTTCATTTTGCGAACTTTGTTCATTAACTGTGCACGTGTGTGCGTGAAGAATTAAAAAAATATGTCTTCACTAGGACCTCTACAGCTGAAACCTGAAGACTTCAGTTTAGCAGGGACGTAACTCTAAAGATGTTTTAGTCGTTTTTTTGCAAATAACATCATTGTAGACAAATTGTGTTGTCCAATAAAGCAAAATATTTAAAAATGACCCAGATAAGCATTCGAATAGTGATATTGCAGAGCATAGTAGGTATTTTGCAATTATTGAACAAAGAAAACACCATTTTCGTATAAAAATTAATATCCTATATACTAACGGGTCGTGGTAAAGTTAAACAATGAACTACACTTATAATCTTTACAAAGAGTAATGACATAAGCAAATGGTAACTTCACACGCCAGTATTTGTATTCCAACCGCAAGTCCCACCAAATCTCCTTCAGTTGCTATAATCCCTTCTTCGCCTTGTCATTTGGTATATAGTCTTCCCCCTTGTTTAAAGGTTATTGGCTATATCAATCTTACCAATTTTTAACATAAATAATCATTTGGATTGTTAAACATGATCCATGTCCAGCGGCAAATATTACAACACTATCACAGATAACAGGTATTACATCAACAAACCAACATTATTTAAACAATACATGTAATTGGAACATGTATCTGCGAATTTAATTCAATTATTCATTCATTCAAGACCAAAAAAACTAGCAACTAAATTGTTCGAAAGTATTGAAATACATTATTGAGAAGAAAAAAAAAGATAAAGCAACCGTCTATCATCCGTGGTTCAGGAAAATTAACAGACAATAAACTAATATCTTCTATCTTTGTTTCAAATTAAAAATAAATCAATCATGTTAAAATTTATTTGAAAAAAAGAAGCTGGAAGTGGGGAAATAGTTTTTTTTTCTCTTTCCTGGCCGTAGAGTAGAGCTACGCAATAGAGTAGAGCTATATACTTAAGAATACACAATTTGAGCAATTGATTCTGTGGCTCAGCGGTAAGATGCGCGACTGACAGCTAAAAGATCCCATGTTCTCGCCTCACTGCCGGAGGTAAAAATAATTAAATAAATATGTACTATATTCAATGTAACTTAACTTAACTTTACTTTAATTTTAATTTCGAAAACGTAACCACTAGTAACTCATTGCATATACAAAAATATACATTTTTATATATATATAGATATATATATTTCTGTGCATAACCGCACTCTTGTTTTTTTACTTTGCTGTTAAACGTGCATATTGAATTTCTTTGGATATTTTTGATGATGGGTTGCGGTAAATTGACGTAACACTTTTTTTCCGTCTTACTGTCCAACTTGTACATAAAAGTCTTTTAGCTATTTTGCTCGGTCCATAGTTGTCTCATTGACGTATACCGTATACACTTTTTTGTTACTGTCAAACATGATGCTAAGGCCCTTTTTTTTGTACCTATGACTTCAACGTATGTTTGTATGCAGTTCAGCATCAGTCACGAGTAAATGTTAAGATATACTTCAGAGTGCATTCTATGGTTCATTTTGCGAACTTTGTTCATTAACTGTGCACGTGTGTGCGTGAAGAATTAAAAAAATATGTCTTCACTAGGACCTCTACAGCTGAAACCTGAAGACTTCAGTTTAGCAGGGACGTAACTCTAAAGATGTTTTAGTCGTTTTTTTGCAAATAACATCATTGTAGACAAATTGTGTTGTCCAATAAAGCAAAATATTTAAAAATGACCCAGATAAGCATTCGAATAGTGATATTGCAGAGCATAGTAGGTATTTTGCAATTATTGAACAAAGAAAACACCATTTTCGTATAAAAATTAATATCCTATATACTAACGGGTCGTGGTAAAGTTAAACAATGAACTACACTTATAACCTTTACAAAGAGTAATGACATAAGCAAATGGTAACTTCACACGCCAGTATTTGTATTCCAACCGCAAGTCCCACCAAATCTCCTTCAGTTGCTATAATCCCTTCTTCGCCTTGTCATTTGGTATATAGTCTTCCCCCTTGTTTAAAGGTTATTGGCTATATCAATCTTACCAATTTTTAACATAAATAATCATTTGGATTGTTAAACATGATCCATGTCCAGCGGCAAATATTACAACACTATCACAGATAACAGGTATTACATCAACAAACCAACATTATTTAAACAATACATGTAATTGGAACATGTATCTGCGAATTTAATTCAATTATTCATTCATTCAAGACCAAAAAAACTAGCAACTAAATTGTTCGAAAGTATTGAAATACATTATTGAGAAGAAAAAAAAAGATAAAGCAACCGTCTATCATCCGTGGTTCAGGAAAATTAACAGACAATAAACTAATATCTTCTATCTTTGTTTCAAATTAAAAATAAATCAATCATGTTAAAATTTATTTGAAAAAAAGAAGCTGGAAGTGGGGAAATAGTTTTTTTTTCTCTTTCCTGGCCGTAGAGTAGAGCTACGCAATAGAGTAGAGCTATATACTTAAGAATACACAATTTGAGCAATTGATTCTGTGGCTCAGCGGTAAGATGCGCGACTGACAGCTAAAAGATCCCATGTTCTCGCCTCACTGCCGGAGGTAAAAATAATTAAATAAATATGTACTATATTCAATGTAACTTAACTTAACTTTACTTTAATTTTAATTTCGAAAACGTAACCACTAGTAACTCATTGCATATACAAAAATATACATTTTTATATATATATAGATATATATATTTCTGTGCATAACCGCACTCTTGTTTTTTTACTTTGCTGTTAAACGTGCATATTGAATTTCTTTGGATATTTTTGATGATGGGTTGCGGTAAATTGACGTAACACTTTTTTTCCGTCTTACTGTCCAACTTGTACATAAAAGTCTTTTAGCTATTTTGCTCGGTCCATAGTTGTCTCATTGACGTATACCGTATACACTTTTTTGTTACTGTCAAACATGATGCTAAGGCCCTTTTTTTTGTACCTATGACTTCAACGTATGTTTGTATGCAGTTCAGCATCAGTCACGAGTAAATGTTAAGATATACTTCAGAGTGCATTCTATGGTTCATTTTGCGAACTTTGTTCATTAACTGTGCACGTGTGTGCGTGAAGAATTAAAAAAATATGTCTTCACTAGGACCTCTACAGCTGAAACCTGAAGACTTCAGTTTAGCAGGGACGTAACTCTAAAGATGTTTTAGTCGTTTTTTTGCAAATAACATCATTGTAGACAAATTGTGTTGTCCAATAAAGCAAAATATTTAAAAATGACCCAGATAAGCATTCGAATAGTGATATTGCAGAGCATAGTAGGTATTTTGCAATTATTGAACAAAGAAAACACCATTTTCGTATAAAAATTAATATCCTATATACTAACGGGTCGTGGTAAAGTTAAACAATGAACTACACTTATAACCTTTACAAAGAGTAATGACATAAGCAAATGGTAACTTCACACGCCAGTATTTGTATTCCAACCGCAAGTCCCACCAAATCTCCTTCAGTTGCTATAATCCCTTCTTCGCCTTGTCATTTGGTATATAGTCTTCCCCCTTGTTTAAAGGTTATTGGCTATATCAATCTTACCAATTTTTAACATAAATAATCATTTGGATTGTTAAACATGATCCATGTCCAGCGGCAAATATTACAACACTATCACAGATAACAGGTATTACATCAACAAACCAACATTATTTAAACAATACATGTAATTGGAACATGTATCTGCGAATTTAATTCAATTATTCATTCATTCAAGACCAAAAAAACTAGCAACTAAATTGTTCGAAAGTATTGAAATACATTATTGAGAAGAAAAAAAAAGATAAAGCAACCGTCTATCATCCGTGGTTCAGGAAAATTAACAGACAATAAACTAATATCTTCTATCTTTGTTTCAAATTAAAAATAAATCAATCATGTTAAAATTTATTTGAAAAAAAGAAGCTGGAAGTGGGGAAATAGTTTTTTTTTCTCTTTCCTGGCCGTAGAGTAGAGCTACGCAATAGAGTAGAGCTATATACTTAAGAATACACAATTTGAGCAATTGATTCTGTGGCTCAGCGGTAAGATGCGCGACTGACAGCTAAAAGATCCCATGTTCTCGCCTCACTGCCGGAGGTAAAAATAATTAAATAAATATGTACTATATTCAATGTAACTTAACTTAACTTTACTTTAATTTTAATTTCGAAAACGTAACCACTAGTAACTCATTGCATATACAAAAATATACATTTTTATATATATATAGATATATATATTTCTGTGCATAACCGCACTCTTGTTTTTTTACTTTGCTGTTAAACGTGCATATTGAATTTCTTTGGATATTTTTGATGATGGGTTGCGGTAAATTGACGTAACACTTTTTTTCCGTCTTACTGTCCAACTTGTACATAAAAGTCTTTTAGCTATTTTGCTCGGTCCATAGTTGTCTCATTGACGTATACCGTATACACTTTTTTGTTACTGTCAAACATGATGCTAAGGCCCTTTTTTTTGTACCTATGACTTCAACGTATGTTTGTATGCAGTTCAGCATCAGTCACGAGTAAATGTTAAGATATACTTCAGAGTGCATTCTATGGTTCATTTTGCGAACTTTGTTCATTAACTGTGCACGTGTGTGCGTGAAGAATTAAAAAAATATGTCTTCACTAGGACCTCTACAGCTGAAACCTGAAGACTTCAGTTTAGCAGGGACGTAACTCTAAAGATGTTTTAGTCGTTTTTTTGCAAATAACATCATTGTAGACAAATTGTGTTGTCCAATAAAGCAAAATATTTAAAAATGACCCAGATAAGCATTCGAATAGTGATATTGCAGAGCATAGTAGGTATTTTGCAATTATTGAACAAAGAAAACACCATTTTCGTATAAAAATTAATATCCTATATACTAACGGGTCGTGGTAAAGTTAAACAATGAACTACACTTATAACCTTTACAAAGAGTAATGACATAAGCAAATGGTAACTTCACACGCCAGTATTTGTATTCCAACCGCAAGTCCCACCAAATCTCCTTCAGTTGCTATAATCCCTTCTTCGCCTTGTCATTTGGTATATAGTCTTCCCCCTTGTTTAAAGGTTATTGGCTATATCAATCTTACCAATTTTTAACATAAATAATCATTTGGATTGTTAAACATGATCCATGTCCAGCGGCAAATATTACAACACTATCACAGATAACAGGTATTACATCAACAAACCAACATTATTTAAACAATACATGTAATTGGAACATGTATCTGCGAATTTAATTCAATTATTCATTCATTCAAGACCAAAAAAACTAGCAACTAAATTGTTCGAAAGTATTGAAATACATTATTGAGAAGAAAAAAAAAGATAAAGCAACCGTCTATCATCCGTGGTTCAGGAAAATTAACAGACAATAAACTAATATCTTCTATCTTTGTTTCAAATTAAAAATAAATCAATCATGTTAAAATTTATTTGAAAAAAAGAAGCTGGAAGTGGGGAAATAGTTTTTTTTTCTCTTTCCTGGCCGTAGAGTAGAGCTACGCAATAGAGTAGAGCTATATACTTAAGAATACACAATTTGAGCAATTGATTCTGTGGCTCAGCGGTAAGATGCGCGACTGACAGCTAAAAGATCCCATGTTCTCGCCTCACTGCCGGAGGTAAAAATAATTAAATAAATATGTACTATATTCAATGTAACTTAACTTAACTTTACTTTAATTTTAATTTCGAAAACGTAACCACTAGTAACTCATTGCATATACAAAAATATACATTTTTATATATATATAGATATATATATTTCTGTGCATAACCGCACTCTTGTTTTTTTACTTTGCTGTTAAACGTGCATATTGAATTTCTTTGGATATTTTTGATGATGGGTTGCGGTAAATTGACGTAACACTTTTTTTCCGTCTTACTGTCCAACTTGTACATAAAAGTCTTTTAGCTATTTTGCTCGGTCCATAGTTGTCTCATTGACGTATACCGTATACACTTTTTTGTTACTGTCAAACATGATGCTAAGGCCCTTTTTTTTGTACCTATGACTTCAACGTATGTTTGTATGCAGTTCAGCATCAGTCACGAGTAAATGTTAAGATATACTTCAGAGTGCATTCTATGGTTCATTTTGCGAACTTTGTTCATTAACTGTGCACGTGTGTGCGTGAAGAATTAAAAAAATATGTCTTCACTAGGACCTCTACAGCTGAAACCTGAAGACTTCAGTTTAGCAGGGACGTAACTCTAAAGATGTTTTAGTCGTTTTTTTGCAAATAACATCATTGTAGACAAATTGTGTTGTCCAATAAAGCAAAATATTTAAAAATGACCCAGATAAGCATTCGAATAGTGATATTGCAGAGCATAGTAGGTATTTTGCAATTATTGAACAAAGAAAACACCATTTTCGTATAAAAATTAATATCCTATATACTAACGGGTCGTGGTAAAGTTAAACAATGAACTACACTTATAACCTTTACAAAGAGTAATGACATAAGCAAATGGTAACTTCACACGCCAGTATTTGTATTCCAACCGCAAGTCCCACCAAATCTCCTTCAGTTGCTATAATCCCTTCTTCGCCTTGTCATTTGGTATATAGTCTTCCCCCTTGTTTAAAGGTTATTGGCTATATCAATCTTACCAATTTTTAACATAAATAATCATTTGGATTGTTAAACATGATCCATGTCCAGCGGCAAATATTACAACACTATCACAGATAACAGGTATTACATCAACAAACCAACATTATTTAAACAATACATGTAATTGGAACATGTATCTGCGAATTTAATTCAATTATTCATTCATTCAAGACCAAAAAAACTAGCAACTAAATTGTTCGAAAGTATTGAAATACATTATTGAGAAGAAAAAAAAAGATAAAGCAACCGTCTATCATCCGTGGTTCAGGAAAATTAACAGACAATAAACTAATATCTTCTATCTTTGTTTCAAATTAAAAATAAATCAATCATGTTAAAATTTATTTGAAAAAAAGAAGCTGGAAGTGGGGAAATAGTTTTTTTTTCTCTTTCCTGGCCGTAGAGTAGAGCTACGCAATAGAGTAGAGCTATATACTTAAGAATACACAATTTGAGCAATTGATTCTGTGGCTCAGCGGTAAGATGCGCGACTGACAGCTAAAAGATCCCATGTTCTCGCCTCACTGCCGGAGGTAAAAATAATTAAATAAATATGTACTATATTCAATGTAACTTAACTTAACTTTACTTTAATTTTAATTTCGAAAACGTAACCACTAGTAACTCATTGCATATACAAAAATATACATTTTTATATATATATAGATATATATATTTCTGTGCATAACCGCACTCTTGTTTTTTTACTTTGCTGTTAAACGTGCATATTGAATTTCTTTGGATATTTTTGATGATGGGTTGCGGTAAATTGACGTAACACTTTTTTTCCGTCTTACTGTCCAACTTGTACATAAAAGTCTTTTAGCTATTTTGCTCGGTCCATAGTTGTCTCATTGACGTATACCGTATACACTTTTTTGTTACTGTCAAACATGATGCTAAGGCCCTTTTTTTTGTACCTATGACTTCAACGTATGTTTGTATGCAGTTCAGCATCAGTCACGAGTAAATGTTAAGATATACTTCAGAGTGCATTCTATGGTTCATTTTGCGAACTTTGTTCATTAACTGTGCACGTGTGTGCGTGAAGAATTAAAAAAATATGTCTTCACTAGGACCTCTACAGCTGAAACCTGAAGACTTCAGTTTAGCAGGGACGTAACTCTAAAGATGTTTTAGTCGTTTTTTTGCAAATAACATCATTGTAGACAAATTGTGTTGTCCAATAAAGCAAAATATTTAAAAATGACCCAGATAAGCATTCGAATAGTGATATTGCAGAGCATAGTAGGTATTTTGCAATTATTGAACAAAGAAAACACCATTTTCGTATAAAAATTAATATCCTATATACTAACGGGTCGTGGTAAAGTTAAACAATGAACTACACTTATAACCTTTACAAAGAGTAATGACATAAGCAAATGGTAACTTCACACGCCAGTATTTGTATTCCAACCGCAAGTCCCACCAAATCTCCTTCAGTTGCTATAATCCCTTCTTCGCCTTGTCATTTGGTATATAGTCTTCCCCCTTGTTTAAAGGTTATTGGCTATATCAATCTTACCAATTTTTAACATAAATAATCATTTGGATTGTTAAACATGATCCATGTCCAGCGGCAAATATTACAACACTATCACAGATAACAGGTATTACATCAACAAACCAACATTATTTAAACAATACATGTAATTGGAACATGTATCTGCGAATTTAATTCAATTATTCATTCATTCAAGACCAAAAAAACTAGCAACTAAATTGTTCGAAAGTATTGAAATACATTATTGAGAAGAAAAAAAAAGATAAAGCAACCGTCTATCATCCGTGGTTCAGGAAAATTAACAGACAATAAACTAATATCTTCTATCTTTGTTTCAAATTAAAAATAAATCAATCATGTTAAAATTTATTTGAAAAAAAGAAGCTGGAAGTGGGGAAATAGTTTTTTTTTCTCTTTCCTGGCCGTAGAGTAGAGCTACGCAATAGAGTAGAGCTATATACTTAAGAATACACAATTTGAGCAATTGATTCTGTGGCTCAGCGGTAAGATGCGCGACTGACAGCTAAAAGATCCCATGTTCTCGCCTCACTGCCGGAGGTAAAAATAATTAAATAAATATGTACTATATTCAATGTAACTTAACTTAACTTTACTTTAATTTTAATTTCGAAAACGTAACCACTAGTAACTCATTGCATATACAAAAATATACATTTTTATATATATATAGATATATATATTTCTGTGCATAACCGCACTCTTGTTTTTTTACTTTGCTGTTAAACGTGCATATTGAATTTCTTTGGATATTTTTGATGATGGGTTGCGGTAAATTGACGTAACACTTTTTTTCCGTCTTACTGTCCAACTTGTACATAAAAGTCTTTTAGCTATTTTGCTCGGTCCATAGTTGTCTCATTGACGTATACCGTATACACTTTTTTGTTACTGTCAAACATGATGCTAAGGCCCTTTTTTTTGTACCTATGACTTCAACGTATGTTTGTATGCAGTTCAGCATCAGTCACGAGTAAATGTTAAGATATACTTCAGAGTGCATTCTATGGTTCATTTTGCGAACTTTGTTCATTAACTGTGCACGTGTGTGCGTGAAGAATTAAAAAAATATGTCTTCACTAGGACCTCTACAGCTGAAACCTGAAGACTTCAGTTTAGCAGGGACGTAACTCTAAAGATGTTTTAGTCGTTTTTTTGCAAATAACATCATTGTAGACAAATTGTGTTGTCCAATAAAGCAAAATATTTAAAAATGACCCAGATAAGCATTCGAATAGTGATATTGCAGAGCATAGTAGGTATTTTGCAATTATTGAACAAAGAAAACACCATTTTCGTATAAAAATTAATATCCTATATACTAACGGGTCGTGGTAAAGTTAAACAATGAACTACACTTATAATCTTTACAAAGAGTAATGACATAAGCAAATGGTAACTTCACACGCCAGTATTTGTATTCCAACCGCAAGTCCCACCAAATCTCCTTCAGTTGCTATAATCCCTTCTTCGCCTTGTCATTTGGTATATAGTCTTCCCCCTTGTTTAAAGGTTATTGGCTATATCAATCTTACCAATTTTTAACATAAATAATCATTTGGATTGTTAAACATGATCCATGTCCAGCGGCAAATATTACAACACTATCACAGATAACAGGTATTACATCAACAAACCAACATTATTTAAACAATACATGTAATTGGAACATGTATCTGCGAATTTAATTCAATTATTCATTCATTCAAGACCAAAAAAACTAGCAACTAAATTGTTCGAAAGTATTGAAATACATTATTGAGAAGAAAAAAAAAGATAAAGCAACCGTCTATCATCCGTGGTTCAGGAAAATTAACAGACAATAAACTAATATCTTCTATCTTTGTTTCAAATTAAAAATAAATCAATCATGTTAAAATTTATTTGAAAAAAAGAAGCTGGAAGTGGGGAAATAGTTTTTTTTTCTCTTTCCTGGCCGTAGAGTAGAGCTACGCAATAGAGTAGAGCTATATACTTAAGAATACACAATTTGAGCAATTGATTCTGTGGCTCAGCGGTAAGATGCGCGACTGACAGCTAAAAGATCCCATGTTCTCGCCTCACTGCCGGAGGTAAAAATAATTAAATAAATATGTACTATATTCAATGTAACTTAACTTAACTTTACTTTAATTTTAATTTCGAAAACGTAACCACTAGTAACTCATTGCATATACAAAAATATACATTTTTATATATATATAGATATATATATTTCTGTGCATAACCGCACTCTTGTTTTTTTACTTTGCTGTTAAACGTGCATATTGAATTTCTTTGGATATTTTTGATGATGGGTTGCGGTAAATTGACGTAACACTTTTTTTCCGTCTTACTGTCCAACTTGTACATAAAAGTCTTTTAGCTATTTTGCTCGGTCCATAGTTGTCTCATTGACGTATACCGTATACACTTTTTTGTTACTGTCAAACATGATGCTAAGGCCCTTTTTTTTGTACCTATGACTTCAACGTATGTTTGTATGCAGTTCAGCATCAGTCACGAGTAAATGTTAAGATATACTTCAGAGTGCATTCTATGGTTCATTTTGCGAACTTTGTTCATTAACTGTGCACGTGTGTGCGTGAAGAATTAAAAAAATATGTCTTCACTAGGACCTCTACAGCTGAAACCTGAAGACTTCAGTTTAGCAGGGACGTAACTCTAAAGATGTTTTAGTCGTTTTTTTGCAAATAACATCATTGTAGACAAATTGTGTTGTCCAATAAAGCAAAATATTTAAAAATGACCCAGATAAGCATTCGAATAGTGATATTGCAGAGCATAGTAGGTATTTTGCAATTATTGAACAAAGAAAACACCATTTTCGTATAAAAATTAATATCCTATATACTAACGGGTCGTGGTAAAGTTAAACAATGAACTACACTTATAATCTTTACAAAGAGTAATGACATAAGCAAATGGTAACTTCACACGCCAGTATTTGTATTCCAACCGCAAGTCCCACCAAATCTCCTTCAGTTGCTATAATCCCTTCTTCGCCTTGTCATTTGGTATATAGTCTTCCCCCTTGTTTAAAGGTTATTGGCTATATCAATCTTACCAATTTTTAACATAAATAATCATTTGGATTGTTAAACATGATCCATGTCCAGCGGCAAATATTACAACACTATCACAGATAACAGGTATTACATCAACAAACCAACATTATTTAAACAATACATGTAATTGGAACATGTATCTGCGAATTTAATTCAATTATTCATTCATTCAAGACCAAAAAAACTAGCAACTAAATTGTTCGAAAGTATTGAAATACATTATTGAGAAGAAAAAAAAAGATAAAGCAACCGTCTATCATCCGTGGTTCAGGAAAATTAACAGACAATAAACTAATATCTTCTATCTTTGTTTCAAATTAAAAATAAATCAATCATGTTAAAATTTATTTGAAAAAAAGAAGCTGGAATTGGGGAAATAGTTTTTTTTTCTCTTTCCTGGCCGTAGAGTAGAGCTACGCAATAGAGTAGAGCTATATACTTAAGAATACACAATTTGAGCAATTGATTCTGTGGCTCAGCGGTAAGATGCGCGACTGACAGCTAAAAGATCCCATGTTCTCGCCTCACTGCCGGAGGTAAAAATAATTAAATAAATATGTACTATATTCAATGTAACTTAACTTAACTTTACTTTAATTTTAATTTCGAAAACGTAACCACTAGTAACTCATTGCATATACAAAAATATACATTTTTATATATATATAGATATATATATTTCTGTGCATAACCGCACTCTTGTTTTTTTACTTTGCTGTTAAACGTGCATATTGAATTTCTTTGGATATTTTTGATGATGGGTTGCGGTAAATTGACGTAACACTTTTTTTCCGTCTTACTGTCCAACTTGTACATAAAAGTCTTTTAGCTATTTTGCTCGGTCCATAGTTGTCTCATTGACGTATACCGTATACACTTTTTTGTTACTGTCAAACATGATGCTAAGGCCCTTTTTTTTGTACCTATGACTTCAACGTATGTTTGTATGCAGTTCAGCATCAGTCACGAGTAAATGTTAAGATATACTTCAGAGTGCATTCTATGGTTCATTTTGCGAACTTTGTTCATTAACTGTGCACGTGTGTGCGTGAAGAATTAAAAAAATATGTCTTCACTAGGACCTCTACAGCTGAAACCTGAAGACTTCAGTTTAGCAGGGACGTAACTCTAAAGATGTTTTAGTCGTTTTTTTGCAAATAACATCATTGTAGACAAATTGTGTTGTCCAATAAAGCAAAATATTTAAAAATGACCCAGATAAGCATTCGAATAGTGATATTGCAGAGCATAGTAGGTATTTTGCAATTATTGAACAAAGAAAACACCATTTTCGTATAAAAATTAATATCCTATATACTAACGGGTCGTGGTAAAGTTAAACAATGAACTACACTTATAATCTTTACAAAGAGTAATGACATAAGCAAATGGTAACTTCACACGCCAGTATTTGTATTCCAACCGCAAGTCCCACCAAATCTCCTTCAGTTGCTATAATCCCTTCTTCGCCTTGTCATTTGGTATATAGTCTTCCCCCTTGTTTAAAGGTTATTGGCTATATCAATCTTACCAATTTTTAACATAAATAATCATTTGGATTGTTAAACATGATCCATGTCCAGCGGCAAATATTACAACACTATCACAGATAACAGGTATTACATCAACAAACCAACATTATTTAAACAATACATGTAATTGGAACATGTATCTGCGAATTTAATTCAATTATTCATTCATTCAAGACCAAAAAAACTAGCAACTAAATTGTTCGAAAGTATTGAAATACATTATTGAGAAGAAAAAAAAAGATAAAGCAACCGTCTATCATCCGTGGTTCAGGAAAATTAACAGACAATAAACTAATATCTTCTATCTTTGTTTCAAATTAAAAATAAATCAATCATGTTAAAATTTATTTGAAAAAAAGAAGCTGGAAGTGGGGAAATAGTTTTTTTTTCTCTTTCCTGGCCGTAGAGTAGAGCTACGCAATAGAGTAGAGCTATATACTTAAGAATACACAATTTGAGCAATTGATTCTGTGGCTCAGCGGTAAGATGCGCGACTGACAGCTAAAAGATCCCATGTTCTCGCCTCACTGCCGGAGGTAAAAATAATTAAATAAATATGTACTATATTCAATGTAACTTAACTTAACTTTACTTTAATTTTAATTTCGAAAACGTAACCACTAGTAACTCATTGCATATACAAAAATATACATTTTTATATATATATAGATATATATATTTCTGTGCATAACCGCACTCTTGTTTTTTTACTTTGCTGTTAAACGTGCATATTGAATTTCTTTGGATATTTTTGATGATGGGTTGCGGTAAATTGACGTAACACTTTTTTTCCGTCTTACTGTCCAACTTGTACATAAAAGTCTTTTAGCTATTTTGCTCGGTCCATAGTTGTCTCATTGACGTATACCGTATACACTTTTTTGTTACTGTCAAACATGATGCTAAGGCCCTTTTTTTTGTACCTATGACTTCAACGTATGTTTGTATGCAGTTCAGCATCAGTCACGAGTAAATGTTAAGATATACTTCAGAGTGCATTCTATGGTTCATTTTGCGAACTTTGTTCATTAACTGTGCACGTGTGTGCGTGAAGAATTAAAAAAATATGTCTTCACTAGGACCTCTACAGCTGAAACCTGAAGACTTCAGTTTAGCAGGGACGTAACTCTAAAGATGTTTTAGTCGTTTTTTTGCAAATAACATCATTGTAGACAAATTGTGTTGTCCAATAAAGCAAAATATTTAAAAATGACCCAGATAAGCATTCGAATAGTGATATTGCAGAGCATAGTAGGTATTTTGCAATTATTGAACAAAGAAAACACCATTTTCGTATAAAAATTAATATCCTATATACTAACGGGTCGTGGTAAAGTTAAACAATGAACTACACTTATAATCTTTACAAAGAGTAATGACATAAGCAAATGGTAACTTCACACGCCAGTATTTGTATTCCAACCGCAAGTCCCACCAAATCTCCTTCAGTTGCTATAATCCCTTCTTCGCCTTGTCATTTGGTATATAGTCTTCCCCCTTGTTTAAAGGTTATTGGCTATATCAATCTTACCAATTTTTAACATAAATAATCATTTGGATTGTTAAACATGATCCATGTCCAGCGGCAAATATTACAACACTATCACAGATAACAGGTATTACATCAACAAACCAACATTATTTAAACAATACATGTAATTGGAACATGTATCTGCGAATTTAATTCAATTATTCATTCATTCAAGACCAAAAAAACTAGCAACTAAATTGTTCGAAAGTATTGAAATACATTATTGAGAAGAAAAAAAAAGATAAAGCAACCGTCTATCATCCGTGGTTCAGGAAAATTAACAGACAATAAACTAATATCTTCTATCTTTGTTTCAAATTAAAAATAAATCAATCATGTTAAAATTTATTTGAAAAAAAGAAGCTGGAAGTGGGGAAATAGTTTTTTTTTCTCTTTCCTGGCCGTAGAGTAGAGCTACGCAATAGAGTAGAGCTATATACTTAAGAATACACAATTTGAGCAATTGATTCTGTGGCTCAGCGGTAAGATGCGCGACTGACAGCTAAAAGATCCCATGTTCTCGCCTCACTGCCGGAGGTAAAAATAATTAAATAAATATGTACTATATTCAATGTAACTTAACTTAACTTTACTTTAATTTTAATTTCGAAAACGTAACCACTAGTAACTCATTGCATATACAAAAATATACATTTTTATATATATATAGATATATATATTTCTGTGCATAACCGCACTCTTGTTTTTTTACTTTGCTGTTAAACGTGCATATTGAATTTCTTTGGATATTTTTGATGATGGGTTGCGGTAAATTGACGTAACACTTTTTTTCCGTCTTACTGTCCAACTTGTACATAAAAGTCTTTTAGCTATTTTGCTCGGTCCATAGTTGTCTCATTGACGTATACCGTATACACTTTTTGTTACTGTCAAACATGATGCTAAGGCCCTTTTTTTTGTACCTATGACTTCAACGTATGTTTGTATGCAGTTCAGCATCAGTCACGAGTAAATGTTAAGATATACTTCAGAGTGCATTCTATGGTTCATTTTGCGAACTTTGTTCATTAACTGTGCACGTGTGTGCGTGAAGAATTAAAAAAATATGTCTTCACTAGGACCTCTACAGCTGAAACCTGAAGACTTCAGTTTAGCAGGGACGTAACTCTAAAGATGTTTTAGTCGTTTTTTTGCAAATAACATCATTGTAGACAAATTGTGTTGTCCAATAAAGCAAAATATTTAAAAATGACCCAGATAAGCATTCGAATAGTGATATTGCAGAGCATAGTAGGTATTTTGCAATTATTGAACAAAGAAAACACCATTTTCGTATAAAAATTAATATCCTATATACTAACGGGTCGTGGTAAAGTTAAACAATGAACTACACTTATAATCTTTACAAAGAGTAATGACATAAGCAAATGGTAACTTCACACGCCAGTATTTGTATTCCAACCGCAAGTCCCACCAAATCTCCTTCAGTTGCTATAATCCCTTCTTCGCCTTGTCATTTGGTATATAGTCTTCCCCCTTGTTTAAAGGTTATTGGCTATATCAATCTTACCAATTTTTAACATAAATAATCATTTGGATTGTTAAACATGATCCATGTCCAGCGGCAAATATTACAACACTATCACAGATAACAGGTATTACATCAACAAACCAACATTATTTAAACAATACATGTAATTGGAACATGTATCTGCGAATTTAATTCAATTATTCATTCATTCAAGACCAAAAAAAACTAGCAACTAAATTGTTCGAAAGTATTGAAATACATTATTGAGAAGAAAAAAAAAGATAAAGCAACCGTCTATCATCCGTGGTTCAGGAAAATTAACAGACAATAAACTAATATCTTCTATCTTTGTTTCAAATTAAAAATAAATCAATCATGTTAAAATTTATTTGAAAAAAAGAAGCTGGAAGTGGGGAAATAGTTTTTTTTTCTCTTTCCTGGCCGTAGAGTAGAGCTACGCAATAGAGTAGAGCTATATACTTAAGAATACACAATTTGAGCAATTGATTCTGTGGCTCAGCGGTAAGATGCGCGACTGACAGCTAAAAGATCCCATGTTCTCGCCTCACTGCCGGAGGTAAAAATAATTAAATAAATATGTACTATATTCAATGTAACTTAACTTAACTTTACTTTAATTTTAATTTCGAAAACGTAACCACTAGTAACTCATTGCATATACAAAAATATACATTTTTATATATATATATAGATATATATATTTCTGTGCATAACCGCACTCTTGTTTTTTTACTTTGCTGTTAAACGTGCATATTGAATTTCTTTGGATATTTTTGATGATGGGTTGCGGTAAATTGACGTAACACTTTTTTTCCGTCTTACTGTCCAACTTGTACATAAAAGTCTTTTAGCTATTTTGCTCGGTCCATAGTTGTCTCATTGACGTATACCGTATACACTTTTTTGTTACTGTCAAACATGATGCTAAGGCCCTTTTTTTTGTACCTATGACTTCAACGTATGTTTGTATGCAGTTCAGCATCAGTCACGAGTAAATGTTAAGATATACTTCAGAGTGCATTCTATGGTTCATTTTGCGAACTTTGTTCATTAACTGTGCACGTGTGTGCGTGAAGAATTAAAAAAATATGTCTTCACTAGGACCTCTACAGCTGAAACCTGAAGACTTCAGTTTAGCAGGGACGTAACTCTAAAGATGTTTTAGTCGTTTTTTTGCAAATAACATCATTGTAGACAAATTGTGTTGTCCAATAAAGCAAAATATTTAAAAATGACCCAGATAAGCATTCGAATAGTGATATTGCAGAGCATAGTAGGTATTTTGCAATTATTGAACAAAGAAAACACCATTTTCGTATAAAAATTAATATCCTATATACTAACGGGTCGTGGTAAAGTTAAACAATGAACTACACTTATAACCTTTACAAAGAGTAATGACATAAGCAAATGGTAACTTCACACGCCAGTATTTGTATTCCAACCGCAAGTCCCACCAAATCTCCTTCAGTTGCTATAATCCCTTCTTCGCCTTGTCATTTGGTATATAGTCTTCCCCCTTGTTTAAAGGTTATTGGCTATATCAATCTTACCAATTTTTAACATAAATAATCATTTGGATTGTTAAACATGATCCATGTCCAGCGGCAAATATTACAACACTATCACAGATAACAGGTATTACATCAACAAACCAACATTATTTAAACAATACATGTAATTGGAACATGTATCTGCGAATTTAATTCAATTATTCATTCATTCAAGACCAAAAAAACTAGCAACTAAATTGTTCGAAAGTATTGAAATACATTATTGAGAAGAAAAAAAAAGATAAAGCAACCGTCTATCATCCGTGGTTCAGGAAAATTAACAGACAATAAACTAATATCTTCTATCTTTGTTTCAAATTAAAAATAAATCAATCATGTTAAAATTTATTTGAAAAAAAGAAGCTGGAAGTGGGGAAATAGTTTTTTTTTCTCTTTCCTGGCCGTAGAGTAGAGCTACGCAATAGAGTAGAGCTATATACTTAAGAATACACAATTTGAGCAATTGATTCTGTGGCTCAGCGGTAAGATGCGCGACTGACAGCTAAAAGATCCCATGTTCTCGCCTCACTGCCGGAGGTAAAAATAATTAAATAAATATGTACTATATTCAATGTAACTTAACTTAACTTTACTTTAATTTTAATTTCGAAAACGTAACCACTAGTAACTCATTGCATATACAAAAATATACATTTTTATATATATATAGATATATATATTTCTGTGCATAACCGCACTCTTGTTTTTTTACTTTGCTGTTAAACGTGCATATTGAATTTCTTTGGATATTTTTGATGATGGGTTGCGGTAAATTGACGTAACACTTTTTTTCCGTCTTACTGTCCAACTTGTACATAAAAGTCTTTTAGCTATTTTGCTCGGTCCATAGTTGTCTCATTGACGTATACCGTATACACTTTTTTGTTACTGTCAAACATGATGCTAAGGCCCTTTTTTTTGTACCTATGACTTCAACGTATGTTTGTATGCAGTTCAGCATCAGTCACGAGTAAATGTTAAGATATACTTCAGAGTGCATTCTATGGTTCATTTTGCGAACTTTGTTCATTAACTGTGCACGTGTGTGCGTGAAGAATTAAAAAAATATGTCTTCACTAGGACCTCTACAGCTGAAACCTGAAGACTTCAGTTTAGCAGGGACGTAACTCTAAAGATGTTTTAGTCGTTTTTTTGCAAATAACATCATTGTAGACAAATTGTGTTGTCCAATAAAGCAAAATATTTAAAAATGACCCAGATAAGCATTCGAATAGTGATATTGCAGAGCATAGTAGGTATTTTGCAATTATTGAACAAAGAAAACACCATTTTCGTATAAAAATTAATATCCTATATACTAACGGGTCGTGGTAAAGTTAAACAATGAACTACACTTATAATCTTTACAAAGAGTAATGACATAAGCAAATGGTAACTTCACACGCCAGTATTTGTATTCCAACCGCAAGTCCCACCAAATCTCCTTCAGTTGCTATAATCCCTTCTTCGCCTTGTCATTTGGTATATAGTCTTCCCCCTTGTTTAAAGGTTATTGGCTATATCAATCTTACCAATTTTTAACATAAATAATCATTTGGATTGTTAAACATGATCCATGTCCAGCGGCAAATATTACAACACTATCACAGATAACAGGTATTACATCAACAAACCAACATTATTTAAACAATACATGTAATTGGAACATGTATCTGCGAATTTAATTCAATTATTCATTCATTCAAGACCAAAAAAACTAGCAACTAAATTGTTCGAAAGTATTGAAATACATTATTGAGAAGAAAAAAAAAGATAAAGCAACCGTCTATCATCCGTGGTTCAGGAAAATTAACAGACAATAAACTAATATCTTCTATCTTTGTTTCAAATTAAAAATAAATCAATCATGTTAAAATTTATTTGAAAAAAAGAAGCTGGAAGTGGGGAAATAGTTTTTTTTTCTCTTTCCTGGCCGTAGAGTAGAGCTACGCAATAGAGTAGAGCTATATACTTAAGAATACACAATTTGAGCAATTGATTCTGTGGCTCAGCGGTAAGATGCGCGACTGACAGCTAAAAGATCCCATGTTCTCGCCTCACTGCCGGAGGTAAAAATAATTAAATAAATATGTACTATATTCAATGTAACTTAACTTAACTTTACTTTAATTTTAATTTCGAAAACGTAACCACTAGTAACTCATTGCATATACAAAAATATACATTTTTATATATATATAGATATATATATTTCTGTGCATAACCGCACTCTTGTTTTTTTACTTTGCTGTTAAACGTGCATATTGAATTTCTTTGGATATTTTTGATGATGGGTTGCGGTAAATTGACGTAACACTTTTTTTCCGTCTTACTGTCCAACTTGTACATAAAAGTCTTTTAGCTATTTTGCTCGGTCCATAGTTGTCTCATTGACGTATACCGTATACACTTTTTTGTTACTGTCAAACATGATGCTAAGGCCCTTTTTTTTGTACCTATGACTTCAACGTATGTTTGTATGCAGTTCAGCATCAGTCACGAGTAAATGTTAAGATATACTTCAGAGTGCATTCTATGGTTCATTTTGCGAACTTTGTTCATTAACTGTGCACGTGTGTGCGTGAAGAATTAAAAAAATATGTCTTCACTAGGACCTCTACAGCTGAAACCTGAAGACTTCAGTTTAGCAGGGACGTAACTCTAAAGATGTTTTAGTCGTTTTTTTGCAAATAACATCATTGTAGACAAATTGTGTTGTCCAATAAAGCAAAATATTTAAAAATGACCCAGATAAGCATTCGAATAGTGATATTGCAGAGCATAGTAGGTATTTTGCAATTATTGAACAAAGAAAACACCATTTTCGTATAAAAATTAATATCCTATATACTAACGGGTCGTGGTAAAGTTAAACAATGAACTACACTTATAACCTTTACAAAGAGTAATGACATAAGCAAATGGTAACTTCACACGCCAGTATTTGTATTCCAACCGCAAGTCCCACCAAATCTCCTTCAGTTGCTATAATCCCTTCTTCGCCTTGTCATTTGGTATATAGTCTTCCCCCTTGTTTAAAGGTTATTGGCTATATCAATCTTACCAATTTTTAACATAAATAATCATTTGGATTGTTAAACATGATCCATGTCCAGCGGCAAATATTACAACACTATCACAGATAACAGGTATTACATCAACAAACCAACATTATTTAAACAATACATGTAATTGGAACATGTATCTGCGAATTTAATTCAATTATTCATTCATTCAAGACCAAAAAAACTAGCAACTAAATTGTTCGAAAGTATTGAAATACATTATTGAGAAGAAAAAAAAAGATAAAGCAACCGTCTATCATCCGTGGTTCAGGAAAATTAACAGACAATAAACTAATATCTTCTATCTTTGTTTCAAATTAAAAATAAATCAATCATGTTAAAATTTATTTGAAAAAAAGAAGCTGGAAGTGGGGAAATAGTTTTTTTTTTCTCTTTCCTGGCCGTAGAGTAGAGCTACGCAATAGAGTAGAGCTATATACTTAAGAATACACAATTTTGAGCAATTGATTCTGTGGCTCAGCGGTAAGATGCGCGACTGACAGCTAAAAGATCCCATGTTCTCGCCTCACTGCCGGAGGTAAAAATAATTAAATAAATATGTACTATATTCAATGTAACTTAACTTAACTTTACTTTAATTTTAATTTCGAAAACGTAACCACTAGTAACTCATTGCATATACAAAAATATACATTTTTATATATATATAGATATATATATTTCTGTGCATAACCGCACTCTTGTTTTTTTACTTTGCTGTTAAACGTGCATATTGAATTTCTTTGGATATTTTTGATGATGGGTTGCGGTAAATTGACGTAACACTTTTTTTCCGTCTTACTGTCCAACTTGTACATAAAAGTCTTTTAGCTATTTTGCTCGGTCCATAGTTGTCTCATTGACGTATACCGTATACACTTTTTTGTTACTGTCAAACATGATGCTAAGGCCCTTTTTTTTGTACCTATGACTTCAACGTATGTTTGTATGCAGTTCAGCATCAGTCACGAGTAAATGTTAAGATATACTTCAGAGTGCATTCTATGGTTCATTTTGCGAACTTTGTTCATTAACTGTGCACGTGTGTGCGTGAAGAATTAAAAAAATATGTCTTCACTAGGACCTCTACAGCTGAAACCTGAAGACTTCAGTTTAGCAGGGACGTAACTCTAAAGATGTTTTAGTCGTTTTTTTGCAAATAACATCATTGTAGACAAATTGTGTTGTCCAATAAAGCAAAATATTTAAAAATGACCCAGATAAGCATTCGAATAGTGATATTGCAGAGCATAGTAGGTATTTTGCAATTATTGAACAAAGAAAACACATTTTCGTATAAAAATTAATATCCTATATACTAACGGGTCGTGGTAAAGTTAAACAATGAACTACACTTATAACCTTTACAAAGAGTAATGACATAAGCAAATGGTAACTTCACACGCCAGTATTTGTATTCCAACCGCAAGTCCCACCAAATCTCCTTCAGTTGCTATAATCCCTTCTTCGCCTTGTCATTTGGTATATAGTCTTCCCCCTTGTTTAAAGGTTATTGGCTATATCAATCTTACCAATTTTTAACATAAATAATCATTTGGATTGTTAAACATGATCCATGTCCAGCGGCAAATATTACAACACTATCACAGATAACAGGTATTACATCAACAAACCAACATTATTTAAACAATACATGTAATTGGAACATGTATCTGCGAATTTAATTCAATTATTCATTCATTCAAGACCAAAAAAACTAGCAACTAAATTGTTCGAAAGTATTGAAATACATTATTGAGAAGAAAAAAAAAGATAAAGCAACCGTCTATCATCCGTGGTTCAGGAAAATTAACAGACAATAAACTAATATCTTCTATCTTTGTTTCAAATTAAAAATAAATCAATCATGTTAAAATTTATTTGAAAAAAAGAAGCTGGAAGTGGGGAAATAGTTTTTTTTTTTCTCTTTCCTGGCCGTAGAGTAGAGCTACGCAATAGAGTAGAGCTATATACTTAAGAATACACAATTTGAGCAATTGATTCTGTGGCTCAGCGGTAAGATGCGCGACTGACAGCTAAAAGATCCCATGTTCTCGCCTCACTGCCGGAGGTAAAAATAATTAAATAAAATATGTACTATATTCAATGTAACTTAACTTAACTTTACTTTAATTTTAATTTCGAAAACGTAACCACTAGTAACTCATTGCATATACAAAAATATACATTTTATATATATATAGATATATATATTTCTGTGCATAACCGCACTCTTGTTTTTTTACTTTGCTGTTAAACGTGCATATTGAATTTCTTTGGATATTTTTGATGATGGGTTGCGGTAAATTGACGTAACACTTTTTTTTCCGTCTTACTGTCCAACTTGTACATAAAAGTCTTTTAGCTATTTTGCTCGGTCCATAGTTGTCTCATTGACGTATACCGTATACACTTTTTTGTTACTGTCAAACATGATGCTAAGGCCCTTTTTTTGTACCTATGACTTCAACGTATGTTTGTATGCAGTTCAGCATCAGTCACGAGTAAATGTTAAGATATACTTCAGAGTGCATTCTATGGTTCATTTTGCGAACTTTGTTCATTAACTGTGCACGTGTGTGCGTGAAGAATTAAAAAAATATGTCTTCACTAGGACCTCTACAGCTGAAACCTGAAGACTTCAGTTTAGCAGGGACGTAACTCTAAAGATGTTTTAGTCGTTTTTTTTGCAAATAACATCATTGTAGACAAATTGTGTTGTCCAATAAAGCAAAATATTTAAAAATGACCCAGATAAGCATTCGAATAGTGATATTGCAGAGCATAGTAGGTATTTTGCAATTATTGAACAAAGAAAACACCATTTTCGTATAAAAATTAATATCCTATATACTAACGGGTCGTGGTAAAGTTAAACAATGAACTACACTTATAATCTTTACAAAGAGTAATGACATAAGCAAATGGTAACTTCACACGCCAGTATTTGTATTCCAACCGCAAGTCCCACCAAATCTCCTTCAGTTGCTATAATCCCTTCTTCGCCTTGTCATTTGGTATATAGTCTTCCCCCTTGTTTAAAGGTTATTGGCTATATCAATCTTACCAATTTTTAACATAAATAATCATTTGGATTGTTAAACATGATCCATGTCCAGCGGCAAATATTACAACACTATCACAGATAACAGGTATTACATCAACAAACCAACATTATTTAAACAATACATGTAATTGGAACATGTATCTGCGAATTTAATTCAATTATTCATTCATTCAAGACCAAAAAAACTAGCAACTAAATTGTTCGAAAGTATTGAAATACATTATTGAGAAGAAAAAAAAAGATAAAGCAACCGTCTATCATCCGTGGTTCAGGAAAATTAACAGACAATAAACTAATATCTTCTATCTTTGTTTCAAATTAAAAATAAATCAATCATGTTAAAATTTATTTGAAAAAAAGAAGCTGGAAGTGGGGAAAATAGTTTTTTTTTCTCTTTCCTGGCCGTAGAGTAGAGCTACGCAATAGAGTAGAGCTATATACTTAAGAATACACAATTTGAGCAATTGATTCTGTGGCTTAGCGGTAAGATGCGCGACTGACAGCTAAAAGATCCCATGTTCTCGCCTCACTGCCGGAGGTAAAAATAATTAAATAAATATGTACTATATTCAATGTAACTTAACTTAACTTTACTTTAATTTTAATTTCGAAAACGTAACCACTAGTAACTCATTGCATATACAAAAATATACATTTTTATATATATATAGATATATATATTTCTGTGCATAACCGCACTCTTGTTTTTTTACTTTGCTGTTAAACGTGCATATTGAATTTCTTTGGATATTTTTGATGATGGGTTGCGGTAAATTGACGTAACACTTTTTTTCCGTCTTACTGTCCAACTTGTACATAAAAGTCTTTTAGCTATTTTGCTCGGTCCATAGTTGTCTCATTGACGTATACCGTATACACTTTTTTGTTACTGTCAAACATGATGCTAAGGCCCTTTTTTTTGTACCTATGACTTCAACGTATGTTTGTATGCAGTTCAGCATCAGTCACGAGTAAATGTTAAGATATACTTCAGAGTGCATTCTATGGTTCATTTTGCGAACTTTGTTCATTAACTGTGCACGTGTGTGCGTGAAGAATTAAAAAAATATGTCTTCACTAGGACCTCTACAGCTGAAACCTGAAGACTTCAGTTTAGCAGGGACGTAACTCTAAAGATGTTTTAGTCGTTTTTTTGCAAATAACATCATTGTAGACAAATTGTGTTGTCCAATAAAGCAAAATATTTAAAAATGACCCAGATAAGCATTCGAATAGTGATATTGCAGAGCATAGTAGGTATTTTGCAATTATTGAACAAAGAAAACACCATTTTCGTATAAAAATTAATATCCTATATACTAACGGGTCGTGGTAAAGTTAAACAATGAACTACACTTATAATCTTTACAAAGAGTAATGACATAAGCAAATGGTAACTTCACACGCCAGTATTTGTATTCCAACCGCAAGTCCCACCAAATCTCCTTCAGTTGCTATAATCCCTTCTTCGCCTTGTCATTTGGTATATAGTCTTCCCCTTGTTTAAAGGTTATTGGCTATATCAATCTTACAATTTTTAACATAAATAATCATTTGGATTGTTAAACATGATCCATGTCCAGCGGCAAATATTACAACACTATCACAGATAACAGGTATTACATCAACAAACCAACATTATTTAAACAATACATGTAATTGGAACATGTATCTGCGAATTTAATTCAATTATTCATTCATTCAAGACCAAAAAAACTAGCAACTAAATTGTTCGAAAGTATTGAAATACATTATTGAGAAGAAAAAAAAAGATAAAGCAACCGTCTATCATCCGTGGTTCAGGAAAATTAACAGACAATAAACTAATATCTTCTATCTTTGTTTCAAATTAAAAATAAATCAATCATGTTAAAATTTATTTGAAAAAAAGAAGCTGGAAGTGGGGAAATAGTTTTTTTTTCTCTTTCCTGGCCGTAGAGTAGAGCTACGCAATAGAGTAGAGCTATATACTTAAGAATACACAATTTGAGCAATTGATTCTGTGGCTCAGCGGTAAGATGCGCGACTGACAGCTAAAAGATCCCATGTTCTCGCCTCACTGCCGGAGGTAAAAATAATTAAATAAATATGTACTATATTCAATGTAACTTAACTTAACTTTACTTTAATTTTAATTTCGAAAACGTAACCACTAGTAACTCATTGCATATACAAAAATATACATTTTTATATATATATAGATATATATATTTCTGTGCATAACCGCACTCTTGTTTTTTTACTTTGCTGTTAAACGTGCATATTGAATTTCTTTGGATATTTTTGATGATGGGTTGCGGTAAATTGACGTAACACTTTTTTCCGTCTTACTGTCCAACTTGTACATAAAAGTCTTTTAGCTATTTTGCTCGGTCCATAGTTTGTCTCATTGACGTATACCGTATACACTTTTTTGTTACTGTCAAACATGATGCTAAGGCCCTTTCTTTTGTACCTATGACTTCAACGTATGTTTGTATGCAGTTCAGCATCAGTCACGAGTAAATGTTAAGATATACTTCAGAGTGCATTCTATGGTTCATTTTGCGAACTTTGTTCATTAACTGTGCACGTGTGTGCGTGAAGAATTAAAAAAATATGTCTTCACTAGGACCTCTACAGCTGAAACCTGAAGACTTCAGTTTAGCAGGGGACGTAACTCTAAAGATGTTTTAGTCGTTTTTTTTGCAAATAACATCATTGTA
>NW_027268683.1:10000-12720 GCF_963676685.1 Mytilus edulis | reverse complement strand
ACGGGATCCGAGATGGGTTTTTTTCGTTTGTTAAAATTGAGCCTATCAAACGTGTTTAACCAGCCAACGTGTTTAAACTACGTGTTTAACCGACATGTTTAACCAACGTGTTTAACCAACCAACCAACCAATAAATAAATCAATGCATGTTTCCGTTTCATGTGTTAAATACGGGATCCAAGATGTTTTTTTTTCGCTTGTTTAAATTGAGCCTATCAAACGTGTTTAACCAGCCAACGTGTTTAACCAACGTGTTAAATCAACATGTTTAACCAACGTGTTTAACCAACCAACCAATCAATCACTTAATGTATGTTTCCGTGTCATGCGTTTAATACGGGATGCAAGGTCTCTTGAGGTCTTTTTCCCCTTGTTCTAAGTGACCCTATCAAACGTGTTTAATCAACCAACCAACAAACCAACCAACCAACCAACCAATCAATCAACCAACTAATCAATCAATCAATATGCATGACTGTTTATTTATGACAGTTTATTGAAGAAACAAACTCTCAATTATTCAAGAACATTTTTATTTTATTATTGTTCTTACGTCTCTTCTGAAAAAAAATCCACATATTCTCTGAAACTACAAGTCCAATCGACCTGAAAATTTGCAGTCAGCAGGGCATACATGTACTGAAGGTTCATAAAAAAACTTTTTGCAGATATCTCTCAAGACTTTTCCTAGAAAAAAGAAATGGCAATGCAGTAAAAATCGCTTGCTAGGTCCGTCAATCTCAGTAAAAACCTACAATAAAATGTCCGCTCCGAGATTGAAATACTAATCTGTGTTACAAACAGGTGCTGAAAAATGGACATTATCAAAAAATAATCATTAAATGTGTTTTAAAGTTACACCGGATCGATTAAATCCAAAACATGCACTGCTGTTGAAACTGTGATCAAAATGTCAATTTCCTACAATGACAAAGAAATTACATTGTGTACATTCCATCTCTAGACTTGTTGTCTGTTCAAGGTCCCGACCTAAAAAGAAATTAAAAGACTAAGTTTTTCTTAATATAAACCCGCGTCACGTGATGTCTCCTCAATCTTGCGCGCGCGCTGTATCTAAAATAAAAGAAAAACTTTCCAAACTAAACATGAAACTTCTCCGGTAACATAATAATATAGACCCAATACCAAAGCAAACAAACAAACAAATAAACAAATACCCCCCCCCTTTTTTCCAAATCAATCAATAAAAAATCAATTACCCATTCATCAGAGGGGAAAGACTGCCTAACAATTGTTTTCAAACAATTGCTTTATATTTGTTTTTCTTCTGATTATTAGGTCTTTCCACTTTTCTGTGGAAAGCCTATTGTATTTGTTCTGATTATTAAGTCTTTTCACTTTTCTGTGGAAAGACTTATTGTATTTGTTCTGATTATTATTATTATTAAGTCTTTCCACTTTTCTGTGGAAAGACTTATTGTTTTTGTTCTGATTATTAGGTCTTTCCACTTTTCTGTGGAAAGACCTATTGTATTTCTTCTGATTATTATTATTATTATTATTTTTTTTTTTTTTTTTTTTTCTTCCGCCTTATTTTGATATTGCGACAAATGTTTGTTTCGCAATATGTCGCTTAGATATTTCTCATATTGTATCGTACAGTTTATGCGCTTTTACATTTAACCCTGCTAAGCCAAACACTTTTCTTTGTAAGAGTTATCTCCCTATTCACTGTTTATCATCAGAGTGCATCTCCTTTGTAACAAAAAAAGATAGCGACAAAATTCTTTTTACAAATTGTTCGTTACATCCTAAGGAAAATTTGGCTTATTTGGATCGAAGCGATTCGATGAAATTTTATAGGAGTTATCTACCTTTACAAAATTATTTTTCTCAATATGTGTTATTAACTAATAAACCGTCAACCGTATAACCCTGGAATGTATTTATTTGAGATCCCTAGGCCCTTTATTAGAAAATGGGGTCAAGGTCAAAGGTCAAGGTCAAGTTCTAAATTCGGAATTTTCCATGTTTTTGCATTTTCTCCAACACTTGAAAAGGTACATATTAAAGAACAAGTGCAAAATGATTGCTATATAGTTATGAAGATATGTTACATTTGGTCTGATACAATTAAATAGCATCTAATAGGAGTTAGTGCCCCTGAAATGTCTTGATATGAGGTTATTTGATTATAACTTCAACTAAGTGCATTTTAATGGCATTTGACCTTGTGCAAAAGGTTGGATGACAAATGACCTTGAAAAATGACTACCGGAAGTGACCTTGATAATGAGAAAACCGGAAGTAACCTTTTTTGCAATTTTTTCGTATAAAAGTACTCAGAATCCATATATTTTGTCATATAGATACATAAACTGATTACTGAAGACTAAAAATGACTTCCAACAAACCGGAAGTGACCATGTATCTCCCATTCTAAATACAAAAGTATATAGAAACTATATATTTTTGGAATCAGTGTGAAAGAAGCTATCATATTAGACCGGAAGTGACATTCATTTCACCGGATGTAGCATATTATCTCCTTATATCACTTAAAAATATGATTAAACCATTATTTATCGTATCAGTATGAACAACTATCTTCTTATCAAAATTTCTTTGATATGGAAAGACCTTCAATTGTTCTCTGAACAATTGGTTTTTAATTATTATTATTATTATTATTTTTTTTTTCCGCCAAATTTTGTTCTTGCGATAAATGTTTGCTTCGCAATATGTCGCTTAGATATTTC
>NW_027268683.1:0-7500 GCF_963676685.1 Mytilus edulis | reverse complement strand
CTGAAGGTTCATAAAAAAAACTTTTTGCAGATATCTCTCAAGACTTTTCCTAGAAAAAAGAAATGGCAATGCAGTAAAAATCGCTTGCTAGGTCCGTCAATCTCAGTAAAAACCTACAATAAAATGTCCGCTCCGAGATTGAAATACTAATCTGTGTTACAAACAGGTGCTGAAAAATGGACATTATCAAAAATAATCATTAAATGTGTTTTAAAGTTACACCGGATCGATTAAATCCAAAACATGCACTGCTGTTGAACTGTGATCAAAATGTCAATTTCCTACAATGACAAAAGAAATTACATTGTGTACATTCCATCTCTAGACTTGTTGTCTGTTCAAGGTCCCGACCTAAAAAGAAATTAAAAGACTAAGTTTTTCTTAATATAAACCCGCGTCACGTGATGTCTCCTCAATCTTGCGCGCGCGCTGTATCTAAAATAAAAGAAAAACTTTCAAACTAAACATGAAACTTCTCCGGTAACATAATAATATAGACCCAATACCAAAGCAAACAAACAAACAAATAAACAAATACCCCCCCCCCCCCCTTTTTTCCAAATCAATCAATAAAAAATCAATTACCCATTCATCAGAGGGGAAAGACTGCCTAACAATTGTTTTCAAAACAATTGCTTTATATTTGTTTTTCTTCTGATTATTAGGTCTTTCCACTTTTCTGTGGAAAGCCTATTGTATTTGTTCTGATTATTAAGTCTTTTCACTTTTCTGTGGAAAGACTTATTGTATTTGTTCTGATTATTATTATTATTAAGTCTTTCCACTTTTCTGTGGAAAGACTTATTGTTTTTGTTCTGATTATTATTATTATTATTATTATTTTTTTTTTCCGCCAAATTTTGTTCTTGCGATAAATGTTTGCTTCGCAATATGTCGCTTAGATATTTCTCATATTGTATCGTATAGTTTATGCGCTTTTAAATTTCACCCCTGCTAAGACGAACAATTTTCTCTGTAAGAGTTATCTCCCTATTCACTGTTTATCATGTGTGTGCATCTCCTTCGTAACAAAAAAAGATAGCGACAAAATTCTTTTTACAAATTGTTCGTTACATCCTCAGAAAATTTTGGCTAATTTGGATCGAAGCGATTCGATGAAATTTTATTGGAGTTATCTATCTTTACGGAATAAATTTGTCGGTATGTTTTTTTAACTCATAAACCGTTAACCGTATAACCCTGGAATGTTTTTATTTGAGTCCCCTGGGTCCTAACTTAGAAAATTAGGTCAAGGTCAAAGGTCAAGGTCATATTTTAGATTTTCATATCTCTTTGATTTCCCTATAATTCTTGAATGGTTATAGATACAGAAAATTTAAGCAGTGAAAAATGTTAAATACTTCAAGGGGCAACTTTTTCACATTATGACTATATTGATTTTACCATCATGTAAGGGACATAACTCCCATCGATGGTTTTTAAAAAGCCATTTTTAGGCAAAACTCTTAAACAAAAGGTCCTTGACCCATAGGGTCTTTTGCAATGACCTTGTGGAGCAATGACCTTGACGAAGGTCACAAGGTCAAAGGTCAAGGTCATCAAATTATGTGGTTTTGGCACTATTTAAACAGTTTTATGTGTGTTTGAATTTCAACCAACCAACCAACCAACCAACCAACCAACCAACCAACCAATCAATCAATCAATCAATGTTTCCGTTTCATGTGTTTGATACGGGATTCAAGGTCTCTTTTTTTTCGCTTGTTTTAATTGAGCCTATCAAACGTGTTTAACCAACATGTTTAACAAATATGTTTAACTAACGTGTTTAACCAACAACCAACCAACCAACCAACCAACCAACCAACCAACCAACCAATCAATCAATCAATCAATCAATCAATGCATGTTTCCGTTTCATGTGTTAAATACGGGATCCAAGATGTTTTTTTTTTCGCTCGTTTAAATTGAGCCTATCTAACGTGTTTAACCAGCCAACGTGTTTAACCAACGTGTTTAACCAACATGTTTAACCAACCAACCAACCAACCAACCAACCAACCACCCCAACCAATCAATCAATCAATCAATGCATGTTTCCGTTTCATGTGTTAAATACGGGATCCAAGATGGTTTTTTTCGCTCGTTTAAATTGAGCCTATCTAACGTGTTAACCAGCAAACGTGTTTAACCAACGTGTTTAACCAACGTGTTTAACCAACTTACCAACCAACCAACCAACCAACCAATCAATCAATCAATGCATGTTTGCGTTTCATGTGTTAAATACGGGATCCAAGATGGTTTTTTTCGCTTGTTTAAATTGAGCCTATCTAACGTGTTTAACCAGCCAACGTGTTTAACCAACGTGTTTAACCAACATGTTTAACCAACCAACCAACCACCCAACCAACCAACCAATCAATCAATCAATCAATCAATGCATGTTTCCGTTTCATGTGTTAAATACGGGATCCAAGATGGTTTTTTTTTCGCTTGTTTAAATTGAGCCTATCCAACGTGTTTAACCAGCCAACGTGTTTAACCATTATGTTTAACCAAGGTGTTTAACCAATATGTTTAACCAAGGTGTTTAACCAATATGTTTAACCAACATGTTTAACCAACGTGTTTAACCAACCAACCAATCAATCAATCAATCAATGCATGTTTCCGTTTCATGTGTTAAATACGGGATCCAATTTTGAGCCTATCCAATGGGTTTAACCAACGTGTTTAACCAACCAACCAAACAACCAATCAATCAATCAATGCATGTTTCCGTTTCATGTGTTAAAAACGGGATCCGAGATGGGTTTTTTTCGTTTGTTAAAATTGAGCCTATCAAACGTGTTTAACCAGCCAACGTGTTTAAACTACGTGTTTAACCGACATGTTTAACCAACGTGTTTAACCAACCAACCAACCAATAAATAAATCAATGCATGTTTCCGTTTCATGTGTTAAATACGGGATCCAAGATGTTTTTTTTTCGCTTGTTTAAATTGAGCCTATCAAACGTGTTTAACCAGCCAACGTGTTTAACCAACGTGTTTAAATCAACATGTTTAACCAACGTGTTTAACCAACCAACCAATCAATCACTTAATGTATGTTTCCGTGTCATGCGTTTAATACGGATGCAAGGTCTCTTGAGGTCTTTTTCCCCTTGTTCTAAGTGACCCTATCAAACGTGTTTAATCAACCAACCAACAAACCAACCAACCAACCAACCAATCAATCAACCAACTAATCAATCAATCAATATGCATGACTGTTTATTTATGACAGTTTATTGAAGAAACAAACTCTCAATTATTCAAGAACATTTTTATTTTATTATTGTTCTTACGTCTCTTCTGAAAAAAAATCCACATATTCTCTGAAACTACAAGTCCAATCGACCTGAAAATTTGCAGTCAGCAGGGCATACATGTACTGAAGGTTCATAAAAAAAACTTTTTGCAGATATCTCTCAAGACTTTTCCTAGAAAAAAGAAATGGCAATGCAGTAAAAATCGCTTGCTAGGTCCGTCAATCTCAGTAAAAACCTACAATAAAATGTCCGCTCCGAGATTGAAATACTAATCTGTGTTACAAACAGGTGCTGAAAAATGGACATTATCAAAAAATAATCATTAAATGTGTTTTAAAGTTACACCGGATCGATTAAATCCAAAACATGCACTGCTGTTGAACTGTGATCAAAATGTCAATTTCCTACAATGACAAAAGAAATTACATTGTGTACATTCCATCTCTAGACTTGTTGTCTGTTCAAGGTCCCGACCTAAAAAGAAATTAAAAGACTAAGTTTTTCTTAATATAAACCCGCGTCACGTGATGTCTCCTCAATCTTGCGCGCGCGCTGTATCTAAAATAAAAGAAAAACTTTCCAAACTAAACATGAAACTTCTCCGGTAACATAATAATATAGACCCAATACCAAAGCAAACAAACAAACAAATAAACAAATACCCCCCCCCTTTTTTCCAAATCAATCAATAAAAAATCAATTACCCATTCATCAGAGGGGAAAGACTGCCTAACAATTGTTTTCAAAACAATTGCTTTATATTTGTTTTTCTTCTGATTATTAGGTCTTTCCACTTTTCTGTGGAAAGCCTATTGTATTTGTTCTGATTATTAAGTCTTTTCACTTTTCTGTGGAAAGACTTATTGTATTTGTTCTGATTATTATTATTATTAAGTCTTTCCACTTTTCTGTGGAAAGACTTATTGTTTTTGTTCTGATTATTATTATTATTATTATTATTTTTTTTTTTCCGCCAAATTTTGTTCTTGCGATAAATGTTTGCTTCGCAATATGTCGCTTAGATATTTCTCATATTGTATCGTATAGTTTATGCGCTTTTAAATTTCACCCTGCTAAGACGAACAATTTTCTCTGTAAGAGTTATCTCCCTATTCACTGTTTATCATGTGTGTGCATCTCCTTCGTAACAAAAAAAGATAGCGACAAAATTCTTTTTACAAATTGTTCGTTACATCCTCAGAAAATTTTGGCTAATTTGGATCGAAGCGATTCGATGAAATTTTATTGGAGTTATCTATCTTTACGGAATAAATTTGTCGGTATGTTTTTTTAACTCATAAACCGTTAACCGTATAACCCTGGAATGTTTTTATTTGAGTCCCCTGGGTCCTAACTTAGAAAATTAGGTCAAGGTCAAAGGTCAAGGTCATATTTTAGATTTTCATATCTCTTTGATTTCCCTATAATTCTTGAATGGTTATAGATACAGAAAATTTAAGCAGTGAAAAATGTTAAATACTTCAAGGGGCAACTTTTTCACATTATGACTATATTGATTTTACCATCATGTAAGGGACATAACTCCCATCGATGGTTTTTAAAAAGCCATTTTTAGGCAAAACTCTTAAACAAAAGGTCCTTGACCCATAGGGTCTTTTGCAATGACCTTGTGGAGCAATGACCTTGACGAAGGTCACAAGGTCAAAGGTCAAGGTCATCAAATTATGTGGTTTTGGCACTATTTAAACAGTTTTATGTGTGTTTGAATTTCAACCAACCAACCAACCAACCAACCAACCAACCAACCAACCAATCAATCAATCAATCAATGTTTCCGTTTCATGTGTTTGATACGGGATTCAAGGTCTCTTTTTTTCGCTTGTTTTAATTGAGCCTATCAAACGTGTTTAACCAACATGTTTAACAAATATGTTTAACTAACGTGTTTAACCAACAACCAACCAACCAACCAACCAACCAACCAACCAACCAACCAATCAATCAATCAATCAATCAATCAATGCATGTTTCCGTTTCATGTGTTAAATACGGGATCCAAGATGTTTTTTTTTTCGCTCGTTTAAATTGAGCCTATCTAACGTGTTTAACCAGCAACGTGTTTAACCAACGTGTTTAACCAACATGTTTAACCAACCAACCAACCAACCAACCAACCACCCAACCAATCAATCAATCAATCAATGCATGTTTCCGTTTCATGTGTTAAATACGGGATCCAAGATGGTTTTTTTCGCTCGTTTAAATTGAGCCTATCTAACGTGTTAACCAGCAAACGTGTTTAACCAACGTGTTTAACCAACGTGTTTAACCAACTTACCAACCAACCAACCAACCAACCAATCAATCAATCAATGCATGTTTGCGTTTCATGTGTTAAATACGGGATCCAAGATGGTTTTTTCGCTTGTTTAAATTGAGCCTATCTAACGTGTTTAACCAGCCAACGTGTTTAACCAACGTGTTTAACCAACATGTTTAACCAACCAACCAACCACCCAACCAACCAACCAATCAATCAATCAATCAATCAATGCATGTTTCCGTTTCATGTGTTAAATACGGGATCCAAGATGGTTTTTTTTTCGCTTGTTTAAATTGAGCCTATCCAACGTGTTTAACCAGCCAACGTGTTTAACCATTATGTTTAACCAAGGTGTTTAACCAATATGTTTAACCAAGGTGTTTAACCAATATGTTTAACCAACATGTTTAACCAACGTGTTTAACCAACCAACCAATCAATCAATCAATCAATGCATGTTTCCGTTTCATGTGTTAAATACGGGATCCAATTTTGAGCCTATCCAATGGGTTTAACCAACGTGTTTAACCAACCAACCAAACAACCAATCAATCAATCAATGCATGTTTCCGTTTCATGTGTTAAAAACGGGATCCGAGATGGGTTTTTTCGTTGTTAAAATTGAGCCTATCAAACGTGTTTAACCAGCCAACGTGTTTAAACTACGTGTTTAACCGACATGTTTAACCAACGTGTTTAACCAACCAACCAACCAATAAATAAATCAATGCATGTTTCCGTTTTCATGTGTTAAATACGGGATCCAAGATGTTTTTTTTTCGCTTGTTTAAATTGAGCCTATCAAACGTGTTTAACCAGCCAACGTGTTTAACCAACGTGTTAAATCAACATGTTTAACCAACGTGTTTAACCAACCAACCAATCAATCACTTAATGTATGTTTCCGTGTCATGCGTTTAATACGGGATGCAAGGTCTCTTGAGGTCTTTTTCCCCTTGTTCTAAGTGACCCTATCAAACGTGTTTAATCAACCAACCAACAAACCAACCAACCAACCAACCAATCAATCAACCAACTAATCAATCAATCAATATGCATGACTGTTTATTTATGACAGTTTATTGAAGAAACAAACTCTCAATTATTCAAGAACATTTTTATTTTATTATTGTTCTTACGTCTCTTCTGAAAAAAAATCCACATATTCTCTGAAACTACAAGTCCAATCGACCTGAAAATTTGCAGTCAGCAGGGCATACATGTACTGAAGGTTCATAAAAAAACTTTTTGCAGATATCTCTCAAGACTTTTCCTAGAAAAAAGAAATGGCAATGCAGTAAAAATCGCTTGCTAGGTCCGTCAATCTCAGTAAAAACCTACAATAAAATGTCCGCTCCGAGATTGAAATACTAATCTGTGTTACAAACAGGTGCTGAAAAATGGACATTATCAAAAAATAATCATTAAATGTGTTTTAAAGTTACACCGGATCGATTAAATCCAAAACATGCACTGCTGTTGAACTGTGATCAAAATGTCAATTTCCTACAATGACAAAAGAAATTACATTGTGTACATTCCATCTCTAGACTGATTGTCTGTTCAAGGTCCCGACCTAAAAAGAAATTAAAAGACTAAGTTTTTCTTAATATAAACCCGCGTCACGTGATGTCTCCTCAATCTTGCGCGCGCGCTGTATCTAAAATAAAAGAAAAACTTTCCAAACTAAACATGAAACTTCTCCGGTAACATAATAATATAGACCCAATACCAAAGCAAACAAACAAACAAATAAACAAATACCCCCCCCCCCCCCCCTTTTTTTCCAAATCAATCAATAAAAAATCAATTACCCATTCATCAGAGGGGAAAGACTGCCTAACAATTGTTTTCAAAACAATTGCTTTATATTTATTATTATTATTATTTTTTTTTTTCCGCCAAATTTTGTTCTTGCGATAAATGTTTGCTTCGCAAT
>NW_027268682.1:0-27165 GCF_963676685.1 Mytilus edulis | reverse complement strand
ATAAAAGTCTTATACACCACAAAATAAGAAAACTTGTCCGTCTTTATATTAGTTTTCCGTGTTGACCATGATATTGTCTGTAATCCCTTTTTAAAAAAACCTTGTATTTGCTTCATGCTATTTTCTAAACTTAAAATACCAAAATAAATGTACTGTGACGCCTAACATATTGAACAGCATCACAAACATTTCTAAAATTAAACAAATAGCATAGTTAAGGGGTTGTCGTTCGTTCATGTCTGTCAAACTTTTATTTCATCAATTGTTTCGTTATGAGATGTAAATTGCTTCAAATTTTTTGTGATGATGCCCAATATACGGCATGATGTTTTTTCTAATTGTTGATGGACTTGATTGCCTATACTTGTTTATAATCACTACACCTGAACATAAGTGAATATCTGTCCCATTGGCAATCATACTAGGTCTCCTTATTTTTATCTTCATAAAATGTTCATGCTTAATTTACACTTATTACAGGATTATAAAAAATAATAACTAGGAATCTCCCTTTCGAAAGCAAACAAAATCGTATCCCTATTTCAAAACAGAATTAAGAGGTAATCGTATTTTCTGAAACCTGCTAAACCTTATAACCAATTTTGTTCAGATTTTTACCATTAAACATCTTTTATGAAAAAAGAATTAATAAGAATGATTTTGAAATGTAATGTATCTAAGTTACTTAATAGTAGTTTCAAATTAGTTTGCTTTCAGTCAGTTCTTAACATTGATCCTTTTTTCTTTTCTTTTTACAATTGCATCATAATTCTCTGGGTACAATCCGATTTTCTTTATTGTTAATCACATGATGTTAGGAATAATAAAAACGATAAGATTAAAACTCATTATGAATATTCTTTAGTTCAAGCTAATGCCAACAAGTATGAATTTCATCCGTGAAGTTGTCAATTTCATTTTAAATAAAAATCCTGAACCGACAGAGTATTCACCAATTTAATTTAATAAATTCATTTCTATATTTCTAAATATCATTAAGATGGTCTATAGAAAAGAGGTTTTAATATAGTTTAATCCTGTTTATTTCACAGGGGTACTGCACAAGGGTGTTGTTTATTCTATTTTGTAATCATATTGCGAATTTTTTCAATATAAAACGAAATAACATTTGAGCATAGAATCGTTTTCGAACAACCATAACATAATTAATTTAGGCAAAGTAATAAATATAAACATTGCATCTATATCTTGTGCTTTAACCAGAGAAAGAAAACAAATATGGGTTTCCAAAATGCTTCGTGGAGCACTGTTCCCTGGATTATTTAAAGTGTTCGATTTAAACATAATAAAAAAATAAAAATAATAAGAAACACAATAATATTGTTAACTAAAAAGACAAATCGTTTTCTTTGAAAACTTTAAGTGTTGAACTTGGCAAAAGTCAGACGTACATATTTTGCAGTTTATTTTATGATTTTGCTGGCTTATTGTCACAATGACAACTAGAAATATCAGTTTGGAAAGTTAAAGATGCAGATCTACATGAGAATTATCACTACTAGCAAGCGTAACAACCTTAGAATTATCACTACTAGCAAGCGTAGCAACCTTAGAATTATCACTACTAGCAAGCGTAACAACCTTAGAATTATCACTACTAGCAAGCGTAACAACCTTAGAATTATCACTACTAGCAAGCGTAACAACCTTAGAATTTTCAACAAAAAAAAATTAAATATATCAGTTGACAGGGCTTTAACAAATTAACCCGGAATATTTTGCGAGTATAGTTTCTCAACTTTATTTTTATAAATTCCAATGACGAAAAAATAAAAATAAAAATATATTTATAAATGTATATATATGTGTGTGTTTTGAATAACTGTCATATATTTATACATGTATATATATATGTGTGTGTTTTGAATAACTGTCATATATTTATAATTCAGACTTTATTTTATTAATATCATCATTGTCTTTTTTTAGTGTATTAATGCATGGATTCATTTACTAAGATCCGTTTCCGGTGACTAAAAAGGTGAATAAATATTTAATAAAATTCGGAACAATTATACCCAAACATGCGCGACAACCCCTGCCTTGAGAAGGTTATCAATTTAACATTTTGTAATCGTGAATATGTTATGTAGGTTTATCTTTACAATTCACAAGCAATTGTCATTACTCATGAAATAGATTTTCATTAAATCTTAAACTCTGAATTCTAATGAGGCATAATAAAGGCTCATTGAATAATGAATTTAAATTCACTTTCGTTACATGGTATGAACCTACAACGATTTAGTGGCGCACGATCCATGAAAATGCTTTACTATACACTTGATTCACTTTGAATTGGCCACCATGGAGAGGAGAAGTATACTATATATAAATATGCAATATCTTCACTTACTGACCTACCATACGGTAAAAATCAAATCAATTTTTCAACTGTCCCATTCTGATGAATTGGTGAGGCATTAAATTTGCAAGGTGAACAAGGTACGAATACAGTACACATGTGAGGGTATACCATCTGCGACGATATTCAGGAAATGATAGCATTGTAGAGTGTCGTAAGACCTAATATGTGTTACATTACATATACTGATCTCTTGTAGAGATTATACCGTGACATCGGCTCTTATGTTTAGATCAAAGTTTCCATTAAATGTTGACATAAAGGTCATTAAGATCGGAATAATTATATCTTTAAGTGCCAGTTGAATTTTAAATACAATTACATAATGGGATAGTCATTAGCACCCTAAACGAACAAATATCATGCAAATGTATATTATGATTTACCAAGTTCTGTCCGCTAATTGGATGCAGTTGTATCGTAATGATTGCTTGTTTCTGTCAATTTTAACCTTTTGACACTTTTTCTTTTCACATGTGTGTTCTCGATTGGGATTGACACTTTAGAAGCAATATTGAAAATAGAAATATAGAGCAGCATTATTGCCACAATTATCAATATATTCATGTGTTGTTACTTTTCTTGAACTTTTGTTAACAAAGACATTTACAGTCAAAACTAACACAGTCAATCCTACATATACGTATTTTACTTCTCTCATGTTTGTCAATAATATAATATTGTTTTGCTATAATTTAAACACTTTTCGACATGAATATTTGCGAATTATTTGCATCTGAACTCTGAACAAGACAAAAAGTATCAAAAGTGTAAATACAAAAATTATACATAAATCTGAAAAGATTTACAATTGTCGTAGATGAATTGTAACATGTCTTCCATGAAGACTGATGAAGACAAATTGCTAATTAAAACTGACAAAATAATCTAAAAAAATAAATATGCTTTAATGTTTTATAATTAAAATTGTAGTTTTCATAAAAGCAAAAACATAGCTTTTATGAAAACTACAATTTTAATTATAAAACATTAAAACATATTTATTTTTTTAGATTATTTTGTCAGTTTTAATTAGCAATTTGTCTTCATCAGTTATAACTGCTGCACAAATTTTGCCCCTCAAATATTTTACCATTTCAAACAGAAGTCATTAAAGATATTTATGCATCAGTTATGTTTTTAGTTTAAAAGAATGTTTCTTTCTTTCCTTGTATGATATTCCAAAGCAAAGCCCTTTTCAATTATACAAATATAAAACATTGTAAATTGTAAACAACTGTATTTCTCTAATACAAAATGACAATATTACAGAATAGAAAAACCTCACTAGAAGAATTACATGCAACTATCGAAAGTTCTATATATATATATATATATTGAAAATCCATATGTACAACAAAGTTAAACTCAGTGAATCTAAAGGACAAAAAGGAAACCAAACTCAGTCAGAAAATTAACGTCAGTACCAAGTCGAGAATATGACAGTTGTTGTCCATTGGTTTGATGTGTTTGAGCTTTTGATTTTGCTATTTGATTAGGGACTTTTCCTCGGTGTTCAGTATTTAATGTGATTTTACTTTTTACTGTCTTTGTTTTGGAACCACGATAGGTTTATATAAGGTTATGACATAGTCTTACATGTATAGATATTTAAGGATTTTACATTCAAATCATTTAACCAAATATATTAATTGTCATTATATAACGGTAATAACTTGTTTCGTCACTTTTATAGGGGTCAGATATCTCAAAACTTCGATTTTTCTTTTTTAAATAATAAGAATTTTCTACCACAGAAATAGACTACGGAAGCTGTATTTGGCGAAACCTTTTATAATGCTCTTCAACTTAGTACTTTATTTTTAACAAATTATTACATTTTTGATCAGAGTTTCACTGGTGACACTTTTGTAGCCGAAACGGACGTTTGGCGTATAAAACTTTAATCCTGGTTTTTAAGATGTGTTTGTTAATATCAGTTATTATAAAATAAGCCAGTTAGATTGTATTATAAAATGTCATGTTTTCAAGACTGATACAAAATAATAGAATGTGACTTGAAGGGTTCAGGACCACAAACCAACACTTCAAGGGAACTGGTGTGTCTTTCATACACACAAACTTAGATACATATATTAATAAAATAATGCCAACGATTTCAGGACGAACAAAACTTTTTTTATCTGGAATATTCTTCACCGCGTACGCTCAAGGCTGCTAAAGTCTTAGAAGAAACAAAATATATCAAAGAGTAAAATAGCAAAACTACCGAACTTAAAGGAATCAACAAAACGGAACAACTGGTTTTAAATTGTAAAACCAAAAGTTAATATATATATAACATGTTAATCGTTTCGTTATATTTGTTAGCAATTTAGAAGCTATTCGCTTTCATATGTGTTATAGTTTGTGTTGGGTTTGTTTTATCATGCCATTGTCAGTTTTATATGTGGTTATTGTTAAGTCTATATCATAAGAATTTAAACTATATTTGTTTTTAAACTGGAGTTGTTGCCCTTTATTTACGTCTTTGTCAAATACAATGTACGTGCTAGAGATAATATAGTTAAGTAAAATCCAATTGGCGTTCTTTAATAAAAGCTTAATAATCTTAATGCATTATTTGTATAGTTTTCTACAAGGAAGCATTCTGATCTAGGTTAATATCAAATCCTACGGAAATGTACTGAAAAATAACAATATTAAGAGGTATTAAATCAAAAGAAAACAAATGAATAAAATAAACGGGAACTGAAGCTCAAAAAGTACATGTTTTGACCATATTGATCAGTTTCGAACGATCTGTAATCATTTCCATTGCGAAATAGAAGCATTGTTCACGCAGAAATTATTATAAGTTAGCCAGCTGACCTCTTCAGACGTAAACATGTACAAACGCAAATGTTTGATTTCAGAATTTATGACAAATGCTAGGTACACGCTGACTATATATATTATTCATTTGTTTTCAATATGTTGATTTTTTTCAATATTTTTTGCTCTGTTTACACTTAAGAAATAAAATGCCGTTAATTGTATGTACACAAGGTTATTAATTCGGGATACAATTCGGCGTATTTTTCTAAAATTGACCACGAACTACAACATGCTTCACTAATAAAGAAGTGACCAGTTTCTAATTGACAACATATTTATTGATATTGGAGGAAGCATTTTTCATCAGAAACTACAAACATAACTTCATCCATCTGATGTTTAGTTATATACCTCGAGTTGAACTTAAGCTATTACATGTATTACAGTACCAAACAAACAAAACGACTTCTGAATAGATTGCTTAAGTTATCTTAGGAGGAATGTACCAAATTCTACCGCGTATCGATTATACATATTTCAACTGATACAATAATGGTGGATTTGCAGCTGCTACTGAGACTTTATAAAACGTTATCCTATACTGCAATTATCTAATTGTTCGTTTCTGTGTATGTTGCATTGTTGTTTGTTTTATTGTTGCGCCTCAATGTTCTGTTGTTTTGTTGTTTCCCACTTAAAGTTGTTGTAGTACCCTCAATTTTAGATTGTAACCCGGATTTGTTTTCTTTCAATCAATTTATGACTTTTGAACAGCGGTATACTACTTCTCAAACAATCAAGAAGGTTCAAAGGTATACTAGATAAATAGTAAGCTACAACACAAATACTTCAAGATGGTCTTGTGCGTTTTCTTTACCTTGTAATTTTCACTTTATTGGGCTGTACTATTGTGTCCCTTTTGGTCATAGACTTTTGACTTTCCACGGTTTTTGTGTATCTATAATGCTTGTTTTTGGCTTTTGACGTTCGAGGTGCGAGTTGATTCAGTGGTGCGATTTGTATACCCTTGTATTTATATTTTACTTAGTTTATACTTAATCGAGAAAGTGAACATGTTTTAATTAACTGTACAAACAACTACATAAACGTTTTTGATAGCGTTTTTGTAATGTTTATTTGCATGTTTGTTAGTTTGTCCATTGTATATAATCTATAATATATATATACGTCTGAGTCAGTGACAACTCTACAACAGATGTATCCATCGGATCGCAATCAATGATGGTGATACATGGCTGTGTACATAATGTATACACAACTCGTCTAAACATCAACCCAACAATGTTAGATCTGTAAATTTGCTTTCGCAAATTTTTGGTTCTTCCCTCGCCGGGATTCGAACCCATGCTACTGTGATATCGTGACACCAAATCGCCTGCACTGCAGCCGTCCCGCAAGACCACACGACCACCTGGGCTCTCAAAAAAAGAGCTTTCGCTGGCCGTGTGTTACCTTTCCTCGTCAGTTTTAATCTAGCGGCGTACTACAGTACATGATATATAAGGCATGAAGATGCTATTGTTACAGATCAGCTAAATTATCTATAGAAAAGGATCCTACACATTAATGTAATATACAGTCACAGAAAATAATTATATTTATAAGTACGTCTGAGTCAGTGACAACTCTACAACAGATGTATCCATCGGATCGCCATCAATGATGGTGATACATGGCTGTGTACATAATGTATACACAACTCGTCTAAACATCAACCCAACAATGTTAGATCTGTAAATTTGCTTTCGCAAATTTTTGGTTCTTCCCTCGCCGGGATTCGAACCCATGCTACTGTGATATCGTGACACCAAATCGCCTGCAGTGCAGCCGTTTGTCCTACATAAATAACTTTTTCACATTTTGTACAATTAATTGCATATACCACGCCTACGGTTTTACAATTTATTTGTCCCTGAATGGTATATTCTTTGCCGGTGTTGTCACAAAATACCTTGGATGTGGACCATGTGGTAAACATTGTGCATTATGCTCACATATAAATGAAACCAAGGTATTTTGTGACAACACCGGCAAAGAATATACCATTCAGGGACAAATAAATTGTAAAACCGTAGGCGTGGTATATGCAATTAATTGTACAAAATGTGAAAAAGTTATTTATGTAGGACAAACGGGTGATACACTATATCAACGAATGCTATTGAACTTTTCAAAAATACGAACACAGAAAACAGAAGATCCAGTAGCCAACCATTTCATTCAGAACAATCATTCAATGACAAATTTAAAAGTTACCGCCATAGAAAGAGTATTTGGGACAGAAACTTACAGAAAAACCAAAGAAGCCTTTTGGATAAAAAAATTAAAAACTTTAGAACCTAAAGGACTCAACACAATGTATGAACGATAATAAAAATATTTATATTAAAAAAGCGAAAAACGCGGCAAATGAACGTCATAGAAGTGATTATAACGTAATGTATCCAAGCAATGTAATTGTTGTTTCAATGTTGTAATTTATTCCAATGAAGAAGGCCGTAATGGCCGAAACGTATGGGAATTTATGTTATAGTTTTTATTATACAATCATTCAGAGACTTTACATATATATATACAGAAAATCTGTTGTAGGGTTGTCACTGACTCAGACGTACTTATAAATATAATTATTTTCTGTGACTGTATCTTACATTCATTTGTAGGATCCTTTACTATAGATAATTTAGCTGATCTGTAACAATAACATCTTCATGCCTTATATATCATGTACTGCAGTACGCCGCTAGATTAAAACTGACGTGGAAAGGTAACACACGGCCAGCGAAAGCTCTTTTTTTGAGAGCCCAGGTGGTCGTGTGGTCTAGCGGGACGGCTGCAGTGCAGGCGATTTGGTGTCACGATATCACAGTAGCATGGGTTCGAATCCCGGCGAGGGAAGAACCAAAAATTTGCGAAAGCAAATTTACAGATCTAACATTGTTGGGTTGATGTTTAGACGAGTATATAATTATGATGTATGGTTACACATGTTTCGCTGAACCAATTAGTTCGTCAGAAAATGGTGTTAACAAGTAATATGTGACGATTGTTTCAATAATTCCGTTGGTTGATTTAGTCGAGCGTTTTGTTTTATCAGATGTTATGACTTTCCCCTTTTTAAATTTAACTTGTAGTTACATTCGTTATCTTTTAATACATTTTTTATCTTTTAATTATTTTCATATTTCATACTTTGTTTCATCTGCTTAAACAAAATTGTACTGCAATGCATACAATTTTTCTTTTGAAGGTTTAATATTAAAACTTATAAAAAGTGCATTTCTATAATCAAATTAACAGGTGTGGCAAAAAGTAGGAATGAGACGATTCAACCTACCACACAGGTAGAAATTAAGGTGTTTAACGAGTCAATTGGTTAAATACATTTATTTTATTAAATAAGTGAAATCAATTGTGAATATTTGATACAAAATGATTTTGTACCTAATAGAAGCGTTTCCCAACGTTTGAAGTTGTTTAGAAATTTAATATGAACATCATTTAAAAACTCGTTTTGGGTTGTGTCCCTTTTTAGGACCAAAACGCATGATCACATCTGAGTCTGTTATACTCTTTTACCATTTAATGTTGCCATTATTTCGAATTTAATTTCAGTTTTGTCTTCTTTAGCCCGGAATTGTTATGGTGAATAGAATTTTGTGTTGTCATACTGTACTGTATTCACATCTACATATACCTCAAATTTGAATTTTTACCATAACATATAAAAATAAAGTAATGGGATGACTTTCTTAATAGTTTGAAGATTATTCACGTATAAAGAATTTTATAGCATATAAATATAAATAAGTTTGAAGTACAATAGCAGTGTCAATGGCCGAGCAAATATGAAAAATGTCGAAAAGGAAGTGATAGGAATTACAAATATACTGCATTAGTTTTGATAGTAATCAAAGGTAACAGGCTTATAATTTGATACGCTAGACGCGCATTTCGTCTACATAAGACTCATCAGTGACGCTTAGATTAAAAACGTAAGAAAGATAAACAAGTACAAAGTTGAAGAGCATTGATGGCCCAAAATTCCAAAAAGTTGTGCTAAAAAAGGCTAAGGTAATCTATGCCTGGGATAAGAAAATTCTTAGTATTTTGAATAATTAAAATTTTTGTCAACAGTACATTGATACAAATTACTATATGATTGATATGCATGTCAACACTGCAGTGCCGACTACTTTAAATGTTCAATACAGAGTATCAAGAATTACAAAAATACAAAAAAGAAGTATGACTGATCTCGTTTATGTAATAAAATAAACACTGTCAAATTTTAAATAGTCAACGAGGAAAGGTTTCGAATAACCTTTGGAATATTATAAGATAAACCCTACAAAGAACATTAACTATTAAGTAAAACGGAACCCACGAAAAAGACCAGCTTAAATGCTCTTGAATTATTAACAGTCTGCAATTTGGAACTTGTGGACTGTTTTTATATATATAAAACCATTTCAATTGTAAAATCGAAACTTCTTTTGTTTTTAAGTGTAAAGGTCAACCTAATTGCATAGATGCAGAAGACCTTATGGTGTTTCCTCATGCGAGAGAGTACCAATCACGTGTAAATCATTATTAGAATTCACAGCTTATTTTAAACTTTTGTTCTATGGAAATAAGGAAACGTTTCCGATTTTGGTCTTTTTAGGGGCTATTTAAAAAAAAACTTCAAACTCCGAAGCACTTTCATCAGGTAACGTTTTTTTTCATATTTAAAAACGTTCAAAATTTAAGAGAAATAATGTATACCTAAGAACAACGTATTTACAAAGTCCGCTTATTTCTTTATACAAATTCGTTTGTTGAATAAGCACAAATTTTATTTTTGAAGATTTGGAAATAATTTTTGGTTAACCGACGTATTCTCTCAGTTATCAAATGCATGACAAAATCCAAAAGTTGAAAACAACATAAAAATGTTTTCAATCAAGTGTTTATATCTGTTTGATGATACATTAATTGTAAGTCATTCATCTAAAAACAATGTATTTGCATCACCGTTGGCAATAACTTAAAAAAAACTAAGTTGGACTCATTCTCCAACCTTTTTTTAACACTAGGAAACCAATTTTTGAACTGATGTCCATTCTGATTTCAAAATTAACATTAACATACCTCTACATACCCTCCGGACCACAAATGGTGATCCCTGTTTCATTGGGCTTTTTGTTCTCAGTCTTTAGTTTCATATTTTGGGTTTTGTGTACTGCTATTTGTCTTTTCATACATAGTTATGACGGAAACCTACTTTTAGTATCTTCAATTCACAAGATTACCGGTCATAATCAGAAATTGGTTGACATTTTAACTGAATGAGGATTCGCAGTTTATGCACGCATAGCAGAAAACTCCATTGACGACCCGCTCTTTCTCTTTAATTATTTGGCGTTCAAGCGATTCCTTAAGTGTTTTTTTCAACCTTCAATTGTATGTTTTCAATGGATGTATGAGATTTGAACATACGTACCTCTCGTTTTGATGCTGGTAAACAATTTCAGTATTGTTAATATTGATGTCATCTTAAAACGGCAGCACAGACGTTTATTTACTCTCCAATCCGTTTTGTCGACCTTCATCATTTATTTTTTGCCTATTTAAAATCCGCATCATCGTACTAGAAAACTAGAAAACGGCAATTTTTTCTACCATAATCGGCACTACCTAAAATTTCCTATATTATTTTTTTTTATAGACATTTAAGTAATTTTTCTATTGAACTTGTTTTTAATGTCAATAAAAGGTAGAAAGCCTTTTCAAATAATTCTCTTAAGAAATCCCATGTGTTTCAAAGTTTATAATGTAAATATATATAGTATATATAATGCTGTTGTTCATTAATACATAAATAGATGTGGGATACTTCTTATATGTTTAACGACAGCGCCTCAGCGTTTACATCTTTGACCTAAGTAGGGCACACGCACTTTTCTAAAGTGATGTAAACTATTTCTTTAAATTACTTACAGTGTATGAATAAAATATGCAAATAGCGCAACTAAACATTTTCTGGAAAATAATAGGTACTTCAAGTACGTATATACTAAGATACCAGACTTTCTAAAATAGTGCATAAAACATAGGTAACAATCCTTTACTGTTAAGGTTAAGTTCACTAAATAATTCACTTTCAGGTAATACTACTTAGTAGTTTCGATGAGTGGTTACAATTCTTATATTCAAATGATCGTGAAATTAAGGATACCGTAGGGATGAAAATGTATACAACTCTCATAGAAGAGAGAAGTTTAGCTAGCCATTAAACCAAGTTTAACCCAACATTTCCTACATAAAGAAATGCCTGTACGAAGTCAGAAATATATAACGATTGTTTTCCATTCGATTGATATGTTTGAGTTTTTGACTTTCCGTTTAGATTTTGTTTGGAGTTCGGTATACTATTTTATGTTTTACAATCAACTATATATCTAACTCATGACCATAACTCATTACTAAGAATAGAATAACATGATGTTTTAGTTTTCTTATCAAGAACTTGTTAATCTTTAGTTGCGACATACCTAAATATGTAGAGGCATATGTTGTAAGCGTATCTTAAATTGACATAAACTGTTATCCAAAAATGATATAAGTAATTTTTTTGTAAATAAAATATGAAGTTACAGAACATCAAGGACCCAAATAAGTCTGCCAAATACAGCTAAAGTATATTCATGGGGAGAACATTCTTCATTTTCGAAAAATTTGAAGTCTTCTAAAAAAGTTTTAAATAAGTCAACATTATAACGATATCATTGATAGCTTGTGTCAACACAAAAGTTTTAACCCTTTAAGTGATATCAGCAGAATCGTCATTGAGTCAATAAAGAAAATATTTATCTAGAACAGCTTTAATATAAATATATTTTATGGAAAAAAGGAACTGACTAACGTATTTGATTTTGAACTCGACGGCTGTAATATTCTGATATTGTATGAACCATTTTTAAAACAGTTTCCACCACACTCTTAATATATTAGCGCCATTTGCAAACATAAATTCGACATACATACCAGGAACAAAATGTGTACAACAGACGCGCGTTTGACGCTCTTCATAAACGCTTGTTTCAGAAATGTAAAGAAAAAAGAAATATAGTATTGCTTAGGTATTAACTAGACATAACTACATGTAAATTAGTCTTCAGTTTTCTATATATTGTTGTATGGACTTGTTTGTTATTTCATCGTCTTTCGGTTTTTAACCATGGCGTTATCACTTTTTCAACTTATGAGCTTTGAATGGTGGTATGTATCTTCTGCCTCCTCTATTGACATGTAACATACAACAGTCATGGTATTTTGAACCAGGTATCATGTATTTTTATGACACACAATCAATAGATATCAATTAATATTAACCTTATAATTAAAAGTCACAATCACAATGTCCAAATAAAAACGTAATTTAAAAACAATTATCATGGAAATATTTTACAAAACATTTAAAGCATTTTACTGACACAAAATGTTTATAGAGTTGGTTTTCCGATTCTAAATGTCCCAATCAGTGATAATTGATAAATTACGCATTTAGTAAAACTAAATTTTAGTAAACCTATTTGACCTAAACAAAATTGAACAAAAGATTGTAAGAACTAACTATAAAACCGTGTAAAGTTTTCCCAATTACTTCCGGAACCCTTCGATGCTATAATTAAGTCTTCGAACAACTAGAATGCATGAAGAAATTTCTATAGAAAATCTAATAATCGGTCATGTCGAGATTTACGAAAAAGTTGACGGACCAAAACATGGAATATTCAACATCAATTTCTCAATAAACCCCTTTTATTATGCTTTTTAGTCAGTTCTGTTTTTATTGCAGCCTTTGAGTTCATTAATTCAAGCCCACGGTTCCGCCATTCGAACTCAGGCCGTGTACAAATATCGCTATTTCCCCTCAATTACGAAGATAATTGAGCGATGAGTGCCAATCTCAAACTCGTTTTGAATACAAATTTATTTTATAGACACAAACCATTAGAAAGTATTAATGGCTTCCACAAAAACTGATCGAACAGAAAATGCTATAAAAGCTGAAAAGCGTAAAGACAAGAGGACCATAAAACCATGACGAAAATATGCAACTTCATTACCAAATCGTTAGCAAATACTCTAATTCATTTATGTATGGTAGAATTATGTATAAACACATTGCCAAGCAGTCCTTTTATAACCGATTATTAAATTAGTGTTGATAACAGGCTAATGCAAATCCGCAGATAATAGCATTTGCCTTTTTGTAAAAAAGCAGTTAATTTTGTCATTATAGCGAATAAGTTAACAGACTGGAATAAGGATTATGGCAATAACAGGCACTTTTAAGCGTTTCAAAATATGTACAAGATTTAATTGGTTTGTTAAATTTTAAAGAGTTGTTACCGTGCGATCTACGGTCCAAAGTCATCAGTGTGAAATTAAATGACTTCTTAGATATTATTACAGTATGAAAGATGCATTTAACTTTACATTAATTATTTATTCCTGCAAAATTGCTTTTAAAAGAAGCACGATGTCCCCAGATTTTACAGTAGATACGCATAAACCGTAACTTATTGTTGTCTTTTTTAGTTCTGAGAAATTTAGCAATTAGAATATGATATTCATTACTGAGTTAATGTCAATATGTACTGGTATTGTTATTGACTAAAATGATAACAACACTATACAAATGTTATGAATTCGAAGCGCTTTTCTTGAGTTACCTTTATTAGAAACGCCTGAACTCGAATGTTTGAAAGCCTAGTTTGTATAAGACCAAGACTAGCTTTATGACAACAAGAGGGATAAAGAAAATAGCAAAATCCATCAAAGGTCTTAATTGCCCGAGGGAGTTGAAACTTTAGTTTAATCGTAATAAGTTTCGAAAATGTATTTAAATATCTAAATTTTAACAATAACGATAAATTCAAGAATCTTATTTACTGCTTTGTTAATTTAAATCGAATGTCTCTGTCCAAAAGCAAGGCATATCTTCTATGCGTTATTTATTTTATACACCTTTATGAGTTTGATTGTCCCTCTTGTATCTTTCGCCCCTCTTTTAAAACCAACCTTCGTGGATACTTTATATTTCATGTATAATCAAACACTACCGGTACTAATTTTTCGGCACTAAATACGCATTTCGTCAATAAATGTATTTATTGATGCTCAAAGCAAAAATATTTAAAAATAAAATAAATAAGATATATGAAGAGCTTATAAAACAAAACTGACAAAAGGGTATTTTCAAAACTAGGAAAGAAATCAGAACTTTGCATGTGGGAGACATACTTCTTAATTTAAAACAAAATCCCAAATTCTGTACCATCAAATTGTAGTAATACAAAATCAGTATTTTCATACTTATGCCGGAGGTCTTAGTACTTGACTGGTGATACCCTCGAATGCTATGATTTAAACAATAGAGGTATTGGTAACTGATACCCCGTCAGCTCTGATGTTTGGAAATTAAATTCCTCAGGTATTGTAATTCGTGTTGACTCCTATTTTAATTGACAAGGATTGTAGGTTCTATCTTAATTGACAAGGATTGTAGGTTCTATGTTAATTGACAAGGATTGTAGGTTCTATGTTAATTGACAAAGATTGTAGGTTCTATTTTAATTGACAAGGATTGTAGGTTCTATTTTAATTGAAAAGGATTGTAGGTTTTCATGCCGAAGGTTGATGGTTGTCAGAGCATCCTATACCTTTCAAAGCCGGCATGAAAACTCACGGGCGCGTTAAACACAACATACAAAGAAACAAACTGGTTCCCGGTTTTGCAATCAGTTAAAAGTTTCGAATAATTGAAAATAACAGTACTAGCAGGTTATGTTGTTAATAGTACTAGTATTTCCACATCAATTGGCTTTGTTTATAAACCTAAATGTGTTGACTTTATATTCGAGTATAATTCCATTTATTTTTGTCCCTTTATATTTTAACTTTCAGTTGGAGTGAAATTAAAGTCACAACATTGTCAACAATACCGAATTCTGAGGAAAATTCAAAATGAAAAGTCCCTTATGTTAGTCGTTTTCTTTTGTAGCCATGGTATTCTTTAATTTGTCAGTTTATATTGGATTTATTGGTTTGAATGTCCTTCTGGTATCTTTTGTCTCTCTTGCAGTAAATATGATATAGGGAACTATTTTTTGTTTGAATGCAAGTACCTGACATAACTGTTTTAAGGTGAAGTAAAACAACTATTCACTGACTGGACAGTTGTGGCGGTAAATGTTATACAAGTGTAAAAGTTTTCAAGACTAATTAACACATTTGTTCATATTAGTCTATTTTCAATTGGTTTTACATTCTCCTTGATGCATTGTCATATTGGTAACCCGCGAATTCATGGAAGTATATTTGGCACATTATCATTACTTCGTTGCACTAACTTAAATGAAAAATGTTCAGTCTAATATTTTTGCTTATTCGCTTATTCTTTTTATGCATTATACATATACATGTGAATTGCTAATTGTTAAAGCCCATACGATGATGTAGATTTCTAAACACATAAATTTCGCATGATTTGATGGACACTTTTTTCATTGACACTCGCTTTATATTTTGTTTTATGTAATTCTTTTTATTTGTATATTCTGCATATACAAACCATACTGCTGGTGGGAATATTCACATGTTTACTATTTCTCGTTTATAAGCCTCGCATACCTTTTGACTGAATCTTACCCTTTCACAAAACCTATTAGTTAACCAGTATTAAGCATATGCTACTACCTATAATAACTCAGTAAATGAGTTATAAAATTATTCTATTGTCAGGTACTAATTTCATCAACCAAGCGACAAATGTTTCTGTGTGATATGGATATTTCCCTTTCACCTTTTCAATAATGTACTGAATGAACCCCAATTCAGTACTTATTGCAATTAAAATAAAGTTTTTTCTGTTATAAGTTAATATTATTTCTCATATTTGTCATAAAAAGTCAATCACGAGTATAAATGGACAATTTTCTATAAAAATCGAATTTAGACGAAGTACGGAATAACTTGGCTATATGTCATAACGATGGTATTTATTAATTTGTTGTGTATACTGAAAATTATTACAGCGCCACATTTTCAATTAGCATCTTTTGAGTTATATAAAAGATCGTTTGGGAAAATTGTTCGAGAAAGTTAACCAGTATAGAATGTTTCAATGGAACCAAGGCTTCCGTTTTCATCGAAGGTTGACTTCTTAAAATAACATCATCTCCAAAACACCTTTCTTTGAAACCGTATTACACCATTTCCATCCCATTCTCCAATACCTTAAAACGATACCATTTTTCGCTACATGTTATAGATATCTTACGCTTCACAATTTAATTTTTTTTTTTATCTTAAATGATATTACTTATTCCTTACAAAGTCTCTCAAGACATCAACTGATCACACAAAAATAAAACATATAGTCATCCAACAGATTCAAAGATTGTTAAATGATTAAGAATACTAAAATCAAAAAGGTAACTATCAATAATTTAAAAGTAAAATATTTTCAATAAATGGTTCTTGAAACCATATACCTCATTTTCGCAGATCACTGGCTGTCAAGGTTTAATATGCGAAATTACATAAAACTTGTAATCAATTCCGACATATATAAGTCTTAAACTTTGTACTTTATAACTTTTTTGATCTGAACGTTACTGATGAGTCTTATGTAGACGAAACGCGCGTTTGACGTTTAAAATTATGATCCTGGTACATGTGATAACTATTATGTAGAAGTTTAGATATCAAGTCAAATTGAAGGTTTCTTTCAACAGATCTGTGTTGTTGGTTTTTAACATCTTTATCGATGATATTTGTTTTGAATTGTTGATTTAAGTACACTTTTCTGTGAGTGAAACACCTATATGTGAATGCATATGTTCGAGCTTAATGTGTCAGTTGCAATACATTATATTCAAGGGACAAACAGTCAACTCTTTCTTAAGACTGGGAATCATCATTGTTGTCATTTATTAATTTAGTCAATTATAGACAAATCCTAGATACATGTATAATGTTGCTGTAAAAAGGAAAATCAAATCGGAATGTCCCTAATCACATGGCAAAATCAAATGATAAAATACATCAAAAACGAATTGATCACAACTGTCATATTCCTGACTTGATACAGGCATTTTTAAATGTTAAAAATGGTGGATTAAACCTTGTTGTATAGCGCTAATCATATCACTTTGTTGACAGTCCCATCAAATTACGTTATATTTACAATGATTTGTGAACTATAAACAGACATAATAAATAAAATAAATAAATATAAGAAAGGAGTTGTGGCTAATACCCGTATAAGGGACAGTAAAGTGGCAGAATTTTGCCGTCTTTACCCATGCAGCTTTAAATTCCGTCAGTATATATTTGTTTACTTGGCGTTTGTTTAGAATCAATAAATTCGTTCTACTATTGCTTTCTTAAGTTCTTTTAACATACATCTGCACTAGAGTTATATGCTTAAATGTTTTGAACAAAAAAGGTTACAGGATTAAGTTTGTTTACTATTCGGAACAAAAGATAACATGAATCATTTATGCAGAAATTGTATACAACGTTTTGGTATGCATAAAGCACCAACCCTTAAATTGAAGATAAAAAAGACCAAGGCCAATGATAAAGTGTAACTTTCACACACAACCTGTTTACTCTACCCTGAACTCTTTGATCGATTCAAAATGATAACTCAAACCCTAATGTTTAATTCATCTAATAGAAAGACGTTTGAGATGCAATAAATATGAGAAGTTCCACTCCCCATTGCCTACAACTTGAATCCATGTTTGAAGTAATAACTGAGTTTTCCGTGTTTAATGTTCTTAATACTATAGATACTCTGATCCCAGGTATAGATAACCTTTGCCGTTTTAGGCACAACTTTGTAGAACTTTGGGTCATCAATGCTTTTCAACTTTGTACTTGTTTGGTTTTCTTTACTATTTTGATCTGATTTTCACTGGTGAGTCTTATGTAGACGAAACGCACGTATGGTGTATTAAATGATAAGTCTGGTACATTTGATAACTATTAGCATTTCGAAATGTCCTCCTGTAATGTTTATTTGTGTATTTCTCTGTTCTGATTGTTCTTGCATTTATTTGTACTGTATTCCTGTCACGTAATGTTGTCATTTAAGTGTTATATTTAACATTGCCATAAAAAACTCGCGGTTTGGCTAGTCGAAAACCAGGTTCAAACCACCATTTATGTCTTAAAATGTCCTTTACCAAGTTAGAAAAATTGCAGTTGTTATCTTATAGTTCGTTTCTGTGTATACATTATCGATTTTATTTTTTGTTACACTTCAGTGTTTCTGTTGTTTCGTTGTTTTCCTCTTATAGTTGATGTGTTTATAAAACCAGGTTTAATCCCCCATTTTCTACATTTGAAATTGTATGTACCAAGTCAGGAATATGACAGTTGTGGTCCTTTCGTTTTTTATGTGTTTTGTCATTTGATTTTGCCATGTGATTAGGGACTTTCCGATTTGATTTTCCTCTGAGTTCAGTATTTTTGTGATTTTACTTTTTACCTCAGTTTTAGTTTGTAACCCAGATTTGTTTTCTCTCAATCGATTTATGAATGTCGAAAAGCGGTATACTACTGTTGCCTTTATTTAACTTCGTTTGACCCCACCACCTACCATTGGACTGTATGTATCACGTGGTGCATATTCATTGTTTTAGATTCCTTTGATAGGTCATTGGTGCTGACAGGCAGGAGCAATGGTTCACAATTGTTAAGATTATTTAATCATTTTGAAAATTGACGTCAGCAAAATGTCACACACGTTAAGCGGGAACGTGTTCAGGGTCAACTAACAATAGTATATGAGAATAGTATCTGTTGCAAAGGGTACTTAAATTATTTTACCAAAAAGAAAATCTTTGTGTGGATATTAATGGAAAAGAAATTATTAATCTACATTTCCATTTCATTAGTTCAAATTTTTAACCCGCTGCGTCACACATGTCAAAGCACAGGCATTAAATTTTGATGTTTTTTTAAACTCCCAATTTGAATAGACTAGTAGAATCAGCAGGTTAAACTTCTCCGTGTGTTAAAGAATCATCAGTTTGTTTTAACTAATTATAAAAAGAAAAAGCAACAGTAGATACCATAAACATTTAAGATCTAGTTTTATAATCTGTTATAATACAATTCAGATTTCTTACAGGGAAAATGTTTCCAAAAACTATAAGATACTGAAGTATGGTAATTATTTAAAATTACATAATACTCATGAATATAATTATTTTCTGTGACTGTATCTTGCATTAATTTGTAGGATCCTTAACTATAGATAATTGAGCTTATCTGTAACAATAACATCTCCATGCCTTATATATCATGTACTGTAGTACGCCGCTAGATTAAAACTGACGAGGAAAGGTAACACACGGCCACTGAAAGCTTTATTTTTGTAGAGCCCAGGTGGTCGTGTGGTCTAGCGGGACGGCTGCAGTGCAGGCGATTTGGTGTCACGATATCACAGTAGCATGGGTTCGAATCCCGGCGAGGGAAGAACAAAAAATTTGCGAAACAAATTTACAGATCTGACATTGTTGGGTTGATGTTTAGACGAGTTGTATATATATAAAATATATATATTAAAGGCAACCTACTGGTAGTTCAAAGATTTAAAGGGATGGGTGGCATTTGTCTAAACAAGTAGAGATCCGCAAATTACAAATATATCTAGACATTTTAAGGATGTATACCATTATGCAAACGTCTGAACTTGTTTATTCACCAGAAATCCTCATTTATGACAACTTGTAGTTTTCTTTGATTCCCATGTTTAAATTCAGCGAATTAAGTTAATTTAAACTACACTACATTTGTTTGTATTTAACATTTAACATAAATCATAATTTCGCGTGAGAACGCTTCTGTTAATACAAAAAAGGGTACGACACAGCTGTGCGGATTTCAAATAATTTGATTACTATTTTATTAATTGAATAAAAAATAAATACCCATATCTTGTACATTTAAGTTGTATCTAGTTCCATTAGCATAACAACAAAAGATATTAGAACCTTCGTCAGATATATTAACCTAACAGTTACCCTTACGCATGCTTTCTACTGCTAATTATTTCGTTCTGCATGTCAGAGTCACAATCCATATTAAATACGTAAGAATGAAATAGATAATATTTTTGAAATACATTTAAATAGATATTCATTTATTGTATAGTTTTATATACAGCAAAGATCATGTTTAAATATCTAAAACGATATCAAAAGTCTGAGATGGCTTAACTTCTAAAAGTAAAATTTGTGAACCGTTTCAAAAAGAATTGTTCGGATATATCCATTTCGTTTTTCCATTATATATTTGATAAAGTAATACAAGTTTTTTACACTATGGACACTGTGCTACCGCTGATTTTCACTGTTTGAGTTTTATTTTTCTATTAAGACTCTTTTTGTTCGTCTAAAATTTTAATGAAAATGATACTCTTAATTTATTCATGGACATGAAAACGAAGAGAACGATTTGAAAATTGAAAATCGACGTGAATCGTGTCATTGGAGTTAAATAAACAAATCTTACAAATTTTGGTATAAAATGAGTTTATTTAAGTAATACAACCATTTAAAGTGATTAGCTTCTTCATTGAATCCGTCCATATAATATCTCCATTCACGTCTTACGCTGATACTCGTCACAAAAAGTCGTTTATACCAGTAGAAAGGATTATACAAGTTAATAGACACTGGCATCTTTTGAAGTGTCACTTTAAAGCTGGTATTGACTAGGGTTTTGGTATGGGAAAATCAGATCCTAATTTAGATTAGACAGTTTAATAAGTTGAATGTTGTTATGGGGTGATAACATGTTATGGTGCACGTGCATCTTACAAGATATTATTAGATTGACAGTTGATCTGTTCCGAACGCATTACAGATATACGCACCAGGCTTCGTATCTGATAACGGCAGAAATTCAAGACTAATGCTGAAATATGATAAGATTATTACCAAACATAGCTAGGTCGTTTTAATTTGACAGTATTGCTCACTTTATACAGGCATGTAAAGTAATGGCTTTCATAGGTTCAATAAAGTGTAATAATTATCGTATAGACTTCAAATCGAAGAATAAACACGTGCCATGTCTATTTGTCTTACAAATAAATGCTAAGGTTGGGAACAGTTTAAAACCCACCTTTTTTTTCTTAAAATGTCCTGTACCAAGTCAGGAAAATGGCAATTGTTATCTTATAGTTCGTTTCTGAATGTGTTGCATTGTCATTTGTTTTGTTGCACTTCAGTGTTTCTGCTGTTTCGTTGTTTTCCTCTTGTAGTTGATGTGTTTCCCTCAGTTTTAGTTTGTGACCCGGATTTGTTTTTCTCCCAATCGATTTTGACTTTCGAACAGCGGTATACTACTGTTGCCTTTATTTATATCTACCAGAACTATTTTATGTTCCTTACGTCGTAACTACAATCCCCTTCCCTTTCATGAATGTGACCTACCGAATTAGACTATTTACCGGATGTGTAATCACATAAGCAACACGACGGGTGCCACATGTGGAGCAGGATCTGCTTACCCTTCCGGAGCATCTGAGATCACCCCTAGTTTTTGGTGGGGTTCGTGTTGTTTATTCTTTAGTTTTGTATGTTGTGTCATGTGTACTATTGTTTTTCTGTTTGTCTTTTTCATTTTTAGCCATGGCGTTGTCAGTTTGTTTTAGATTTATGAGTTTGACTGTCCCTTTGGTATCTTTCGTCCCTCTTTTATAGGGTGTGTTCCCATTTCGCCTTAGTTGTGAATTCCAGGTAAAAAAGGTAAAAAAAATACTAAGGCGATATGGGAATTGTACTAAGGCGAAATGTGAATTAGATGAAAAAATTAAATAAACAAGTTAAACCTCTGTGTTTTTATAACAATATAAACAACATGTAATTAGGGATTTTTTTTCTCTTGAATAACCATTTAATATTTATTTATAAAAATACACTTTTTATGATTTAAAAAATTGTGAAATCAAAACAAATTCTACAATAAAACATTAGTCAGTAGGAAAGTTTTTTTTTCCTTCATTTCATAAAAGTTTCAGTTGTATGAATTTTATGCAATTAGAAAATTCTTAATAATTCAATTATCCTTCCCATCGTGCAACACAAAAAGTTAAAAAAAAATGTATTCCCATCAAACCATAGACAGACATTGCAGGGCTACAATATGCACAAGAAATGACATACCTTCAAAGATTGGTCAACCACACAATCACCTACCAGACCATGCATCTGATTCAGTCAATAGTAGAAAGATATTAGAATCAATTAGATCTAGATGCAGATCAGAAACTACACGGTACCTATACCATCAATTTATGATGAATAAATAACAAAACTCAGAGATGCACCACGGGATGCCCAGACCCTTGAGACTGCCCCAAAACTGCCTACATTCGAAAGTAAGGATGCCCAGACCCTGGAGACTGCCCCAAAACTGCCTACATTCGAAAGTAAGGATGCCCAGACCCTGGAGACTGCCCCAAAACTGCCTACATTCGAAAGTAAGGATGCCCAGACCCTGGAGACTGCCCCAAAACTGCCTACATTCGAAAGTAAGAGATCAGCACTCTTTCATGTATTTGTTGGCACAGCCATGATTCCATTGGTGTATTCTTTGCTTCGACAGCAAGATGCTTACACTTATATAAGATTCTTCAATCTCCTGAAAAACATCCGACCAACCAACATAACCTCAACTTTCAGCCAGACAGAGTTAGCCTCGACTTTGAATGTGCATCAATAAATGCAGTATCTCATGTCTTTCCAAACGCAGAACTCAAAGGTTGTTTGTTCCACTACGCCATAGCAATTTTGAAATAATTCTTAAGTTTTATGTTTTAGTGCTTATTCTCATGGTATTATTTATAACTTGTGCTTTGAATTCAGTGCTGATTCAGAAATAAAATATTTGTTATGATAGTTTGATATTTGTCTTTATTTATTTATTAAAATATGAAATATCCATAGCCAATTTATCATCTCTAAAAAGACTTTATTTACAAAATATAACACATGAGTAAAAACAAAATACAATTTCAGAAAAAGAAGAGCAACTGTAAAAAAAATTATTTAAAAAGTGGGACACAAAAAATAAAAAAAAATATCTTCTTTTAAATAGTATTTCATGATAGAATTTGACATCAGATAACAAATATCAACTAATTGCAATAAAAACAAAACATAACTTAATTACATTGTTTATATAGAAGCTCCCATTTCGCCTTAGTTAATTCTTGTGTACCTGAAAATTTATACTAAGGCAAACTGGGATTAATTTTATATAAAAATTTTGACAGCTAAGGCGAAATGAGAATAAGCCTTTTATAGCAGTCTCAATAGAACAGATTTCTAGATTCTGGCAGTTCTATTTTAGAACAGCTCTATAGGGTAAAACAGTTCTAACAAATAAAATAGATTGATTCGTTAATTTTGGAAGCTGTTGTGTGTTGTGACATACTTGCTTCGTATTTCATAGATTTGAATGGGAAACTGGAGCCCATAGCATATCAGAACTTTGCAATCTCTTCAATAACGAATATACAGAATTATGTTTGAACAGAAAAGATATGGGATGATGTACATAAGGCAACAACATCAGGAAAAGCGATTAAACAAATATATCGGAAAAGAGTTTTTTACAGTTAGTACATAACCAGTCTCGACTACTGAATAATTCTACAGTTGAACAGTCCCTAGTCTTAAATACTGACTGTCAAAATATGTGAAATGATAGTAGATATTTGAAAAACGTAAAACAAATCCAACACTCAACGATGCAAATTTGATCATAAGACAATTCTTCTGCCAGTAAAGACTTCATACAAATTAAGTACGTTCTTTAATTAAATTCAACCAATTATGTCACATCTACAGCTTTATTTATTTAAACATGTGGGTTCTTTTCATTCTTGATTGGAACAAATGAAACATAAATATATTTTAAATAAAATAAGATAAAAGTATGCACTAATTTACCACCCATTTAGATTCAACATGCCGATGCATATAGTGCATGTTTAAACATAATTAAAATAGTTTTTACAGATGAGAAATATCTACCTGGATTCATATCATAAATAGGTAATTAAAATTGAACCCATAGATTATATGTAGGGTAACCGTTTACGTTTCTTAAGCAGGAAAACAAAGTTCTCCTTAGCATACAAATATGTTCATGATTTATTTTTTTACGTCTGTATTGTCAAAGACATGTGCAATAAACTGTTTGGGTTTTAGCATTGCAAAGTCAATTAAGGACATTATTGTGATCTATAAAAAAGAAGATGTGGTATGATTGCCAATGAGACAACTGTCCACTAGAGACCAAAATGACACAGACATTAACAACTAAAATAACTTCAATTTTTACAAAAATGATTTCAGTTTTTCAACTTTATGTCCTTTTTAGCTCTTCAATGTTTGTATTAGGTTTTATATTTTTGAATATTTTGGCCTCGAGCATAAACTTATTTTAAGGGACATTTATTGTCAAAATGCTTGTGTTGTCAAAATGCACATCTGATGCATTAATATTTTCCGTTTGTACTATATTATCACAGCTTTTATATTCTTTATGTGTGTTTTTTTTTTTTGTAACAGACATCGGGTGCATTGAAAATATTGCAATGAAATGATTGTAAAAGCCATCATTTAGACTCGTTAAATAATTTAATAGAAAAATTATTTCATGTTGAGAACCAACATTCAAATTTAGCTTTGTAAATATCATTCAGAAAAAAATCAATTTGTTACAGAAAGTAAAAGTGATTTCTCTAATCACAGTAGAATATGAATAATTTCAATTTAAAGGCTAAATTATAGAAAAATAGAAATTATATATAAAAGCAAACCATCATAATTAACTACTATGTTTCCGTGTTCATCAATAATTACAGAAAGATTATGTTAATTTTGATGCAGACACTGTATGCGTTTACGTCATGCGTGCACAAATCGTTAGAATTTTGAAGGTCATATGAATATATGCAAGCAAGAACGTCAGAGATATCTTGACTCCTTTGTAATCAATGTATTTTTTAGTACATATTGGCTAATAGCAAGTATAAATGTAACAATAAGTTGCATTAAGTGAAAATCTATGATCGATAAAAAAAACAAATTTACTACAAATGACTGCAATGTCTGTACGACAGATATTTCTGTAACGGTAAACCAAATAATTATGGCATCACTAAAACTTTGGAAAAGATGACATCAACCATTTTCAATAGCTACCTTGTGAAGAGCAACCTTCAAATATACGGAAAACGTGATAGAAATGGCTCTGCACAATAATATCAAGAAAGAGATCAGGAGTAATACATGTTCTGCATGTGTTTACACCTGTCCTATCAGGAATCTGATTTTCAATGTTTGTCGTTTGTTGATGTGGTTTTTCATATAGATTAGACCGTTGCTTTTCCTGTTTAAATGGTTTTAAAACTACTCATTGTTGAGCTCCTTTATAGTATGCTGTTATGTGTGAGCCAAGGCTCCGTGATGAAGACCGTACTATGACCTATAATGATTTACTTTTTACTAATTATGACTTGGTTGGAGAGTTGTCTTATTGGTACTCAAACTACATTTTTTATATTTATCTTCAATAGTATTTAGAGTTAACAACACCAGTCTTTCTTGTGTATAGTCTTAGTTTGTAAAAACAGTATGCCGAATGTTTAGTCCGTATCCAATAGTATGTCAATATCACAAAAATATCAACCTTTTATAATTTGGCTAAAAACTCGAAAAAGGGCCTTCAACTCCTGTGTGTCATAAACCAAGAAAGGAATAATTTCATGGCGTATAAAATTATAATACTAGTAACTTTGAGGAGTAATTGCTTACAGCAACAGTTTCAAATGGCCACAATAAAAGCTAGTAATAAGTTAATCTGAAATACACTTTTTTCCACTCCTAGATGAACCTCCTCTGTGAAAAGGAGTGTTTGGAAAAAATATTGACGTAGTTCAAATTGACACTTTGTTACTTAATTGAAGCGATATACCACAGGAAGTGTTCGAGCAGCAGTGTAAACTTTTAAGATTGCATGGGCACTGACCAGGAAAATTAATTGGTTTCAAGAAAGACTATTCATAGGGAAAATACGCTTTACATATGGACGAATAACATCATATACTGTTCATTTAAATTGCTTAAAACTATAAATTTTCTAAAGTATGAGACATTTTCTTTTGTTAGATTATTCACTTTGCAATAAGACGATTTACATATTTGTCTTTATTTTTCTATGTTGTGTTTTGTAACCTGTTATTGTCTTGTTTGTCTTTTCTTCTTTTTTGCCATGACAATGGCATTATCAGTTTATTTTCAACTTATGAGTTTGAATGTCCTTTTAATATCTTTAGACTCCCTTTGTCAGTATATCAGTATATCGGATCAAATTTCCTACAGAATTTAGTGTAATTTATATAGAGGAACATAACATATAACATTTCTTAAACACTATAAAGACAATAAACTTATATTATTATTTTTTATTATTAAATCGGTACAACATTTTGATACAAATAACTTGGCGAAATAAATCATTGTTTATAATAATCTTTTCAAATAGATATCTTGAATGTTTCTGAACTATCACAGATTTCGACATTTTGCCATGAATCGAGATCTTTGTCATGTCATTTTCGGTAACATTTTGACTTTTATAATCTTCTGAATAAGAACGTAGAAAGCAAGTTCGGTACTTAGTTCTTCTAATTTGATGATGGAGGATACATTCGGGGCATAGATAGTGGACGACTAGGAAAAGACGGCACTTCCGGTCGAAGGTAGTAAGCATCAAGCCCAGTCATTAACCTTGCAGCGTGTTGGTTAAATGACGACCAGTAAGGCCCTCCTTGAAACATCCGGTTGAAGGCAGATAAATTACCAGCTTCTGCTAAAAGTTCTAAACCGACA
>NW_027268681.1:0-24859 GCF_963676685.1 Mytilus edulis | reverse complement strand
AGTTTTGTTGACTATTTAAATCTACATGTACATTAGCACGTAAAAAAAATACAGCGCTGCTTCCCAGTTTAGTTGAATATGCCATAACATTAGTCATATAATTCAAACAAACGCGAGAAGAAAAGAGTTCTAGTATTTCACAAGCTTTTAGCATTGATTATAAATTTAATTTAAATTCCAGCAACCTTTCACGTTGAAGTCCGTGAAAGTTAGAACATACGAAAAAAAAAAATCAAACGAATTTAACATTCAAACAAACTCATAAATTTGTTGCGAGTGTTTTTCTATTATATAGACTTTTTCAAATGATTAATTTAGTTTTATTTAATTTTGTGTCGTCGATTAGTTTGTTTTCCTTCAGAAGCATATTAACAATTAAAGTTAAAACAAAAATAATAATTTATAACTAATATCTACGCTTGTGTATTATGATGCGTTGTCTGTTTTCAAAGTTGGCGATTATAAATCTCTAAACTTTTATCACAAATTATTATATATTAAAGTGGCAAGTGCAATTTGAGGGATCAGCGTACCAATGTGACCTCTAGCTTAAGAGAAATGTCTAATCGTTGAACTATCAATGAGGTTTCCTGATGCACTTGAGCCATTAAAAATCAAATACCTTGTTACTGTAGCTTACAGTACACAGATGTATTAGTATCGTATTTCACTTCATTGATAAAACACAATATTTTGTAGCTTAGACGATTTATAATTACACAGTTTATATATCTCTGCAGATTATAATGTATTTATAGCACACATATGGAAACAGATACGCATACGTCAATGTGATTGCATCAACAATTTGTCAATAGTTGTATTTATGTCCTGCAATTATACTATCTAATATTTTTCGATAATTAAAATACGAATCGAATATTTCCGCTTAGCTCTCATTTAAAATTCTCCCAAACAGAGGTATGCCATGAACAAGATCAGTTTTCAAAATCTTACACTTTAAGCTAATCTAAGTCATTCCCTCTCCATTTATACCGTCAGAGCATATATTTTCATCAGCAGGACTGTTAGTTACAAATAAAGTTGAGAATTAGCCTTATCCCAGGCACAGTTGTCAAGATACTACTTTTAGATCAGACAAATTCAATGCACCTTATGTCGATCCTCAGAAAATTATCAAAGTCATCAGTGATCATCAGTTAGTTCAATCATCACCCCTTTGTTGATTATTTTAAAAATGTGTTTTTTACGGTCCCTTAATACTGTTGTTTGAGTAATAATTTTTCTATAGATATCACTTTATTACTGGATTAGATAATTGTCAGTTTACATAATAAAATAAGAACATGTATGTCATGTATTAAATAAGCTTTTAATTATGATTTATATGGTATATAATTCATATTATCTAGTCCATTGTTATAATGTTGAGGGTTTTACGTTATAAGTCCTTAAATTCTTTATTGAAAAGCACTTTACGCCCATATGAGCCCTCAGTATGAGCCAATGGCTTAAAACATTATACATAATATACAGTTTACATATATATAAAACAATGAAAAGACAACGACCCACAATACATAAAATGGATATAATTTTGTGTTTCCATTTTGTAAATGTTTTACCGAGCGAGTACTCTTCACCGAGGTAACTTCCCTTCATGTTATTATATATTTTTTTCCATTGTAGTTAAGAAAACAATAAATAGATTTCATTTGTCTCCCTTGTTTTTTTTTTAGAGAATCAGTTTCAAAATATAGTTATCTCCCATCTTAAATTTAGCCTGTTAGTCAAAGGGAGACAACTTTAATTTTCCACAAAAATTACGGAATTCCATAATATTATGGAGTTCGCTAAGTGCCCCGACTGAAGAACACCCTGTGTTTTTTCTCAAGTAGACCACATCTACCCAGCTTCCTTTTGCGCCTTGTGCGGACACAATTATGGACGTAAAACATTTGTTAAAAACTATTATGTAAGGTAGTGGGGTAGGGTGTCCGACCCAACTTTGGACCTACTAAAAAATATAAACTCAGCCGAATAACACCTTGTGTTTTTTCTCAGGTACACCACAGCTTCTTAGCTTCTCTTTGCGCCTATTGCGGACAAAAGTATTGACGTAGAACAGCTTTCATAACTTTTCTGTAAGGTAGTGATGCAGACTGATTGACTCAATCTTTGGACCTACTTTAAAAATATAAACTAAGCCGAATAACACCGTGTGTTTTTTCTTAAGTAGACCACAGCTATCCAGCTATCCTTGGCGCCTTGTGCGGACAAAAGTATTGACGTAGAACATGTGTTACTAACTTTTCTGTAAGGTAGTGAAGTAGACTGTCCCGACTTAATCTTTTGACCTATTTAAAAAAAAATAAACTAAGTAAAAAAACACCGTGTGTTTTTTTCTTAAGTAGACCACAGCTATTCAGCTATCCTTTGCGCCTAGTGCGGACAAAAGTAGAAAAGTTTTATTAACTGTTCTGTAAGGTACAAGGGTAGGGTGTCCGACCCCAACTTTGGACCTACTTTAAAAAAAAACTAAGCTGAAGAAGACCCTGTGCTTTTTTCTTTCATGTAGACAACAGCTACCTAGCTTCCCTTTGCGCCTAGTGCGGACAAGATTATTGACATAGAACATGTTTTATTAAATTTTCTGTAAGGTAGTGAAGTAGTCTGTGCAACTTAATCTTTGGACCTATTTAAAAAAAAAATCAACGAAGACGAAGAACAGCCTGTGATTTTTCTCAAGTACACCACATCTACACAGCTTCCTTTTGCGCCTTGTGCAGACAAAATTATTGACGTAGAACATTTGTTATTAACATTTATGTAAGGTAGTGGGGTAGGGTGTCCGACCCAACTTTGGACCTACTAAAAAAAAATAAACTAAGCCGAATAACACCCTGTGTGTTTTCTCAGGTACACCACAGCTTCCTAGCTTTCCTTTGCGCCTAGGGTGGACACAAGTATTGACGTAGAACATGTTTTATTAACTTTTCTGTAAGGTATTGAATTAGACTGTCCGAGTCAATCTTTGCACCTACTTTAAAGAAAAATAAACTAAGCCAAAAAACACCCTATGTTTTTTCTCAAGTAGACCACAGCTATCCAGCTTTCCTTTGCGCCTAGTGCGGACAAACGTTTTGACGTAAAACCTGTTTTATTAATTTTTCTGTAAGGTAGTGAAGTAGACTGTCCGACTCAATCTTTTGACCTATTTGAAAATAAAATAAACTAACCCGAAGAACATCCTGTGTTTTTTCTCAAGTAGACCACAGCTATCCAGCTTGCCTTTGCGCCTAGTGCGGACAAAAATATTGACGTAAAACGTTGTTATTAACTTTTCTTTAAGGTAGTGAAGTAGACTGTCCGACTAAATCTTTGGACCTATTTCAAAAAACAAAAAAACAAAGCCGAAAAACACTCTGTGTTTTTTCTCAAGTAGACCACAGCTACCCAGCTTCCCTTTGCGCCTAGTGCAGACAAAAGTATTGACGTAGAACATTCTCTATTACCTTTTCTGTAAGGTAATGGGATAGGATGTCCGATCCCAACTTTGGACCTACTTAAAAACAAAATTAAGTTGAAGAACACCCTGTGTTTTTTTTTCTTTTATGTAGACAACAGCTACCTAGCTTCCCTTTGCGCCTAGTGCAGACAAGAATATTTACATATAACATGTTTTATTAAATGTTATGTTAGGTAGTGAAGTAGTCTCTCCGACTCAATCTTTGGACCTATTTAAAAACAAAATCAACGAAGCCGAAGAACAGCCTGTGTTTTTTCTCAAGTACACCACATCTACCCAGCTTCCTTTTGCGCCTAGTGCAGACAAAATTATTGACGTAGAACATTTGTTATCAACAATTATGTAAGGTAGTGGGGTAGGGTGTCCGACCCAACTTTGGACCTACTAAAAAAAATAAACTAAGCCGAATAACGCCCTGTGTGTTTTCTCAGGTACACCACAGCTTCCTAGCTTTCCTTTGCGCCTAGGGTGGACACAAGTATTGACGTAGAACATGTTTTATTAACTTTTCTGTAAGGTATTGAATTAGACTGTCAGAGTCAATCTTTGCACCTACTTTAAAGAAAAATAAACGAAGCCAAAAAACACCCTATGTTTTTTCTCAAGTAGACCACAGCTATCCAGCTTTCCTTTGCGCCTAGTGCGGACAAACGTTTTGACGTAAAACCTGTTTTATTAACTTTTCTGTAAGTAGTGAAGTAGACTGTCCGACTTAATCTTTGGACCTACGTTAAAAAAACTGTGCTGAAGAACACCTTGGGTTTCTTCTCCAGTACACCTCAGCTACCCAGCTTCCCTTTGCACCTAGTGCAGACACAAGTATTGCCGTAGAACATTTTTTAGTAACTATTCTGTAAGTGTAAGGTAGACTGTAAGGTAATGAGACTGTCCGACTCAATCTTTGAACCTACTTAAAAAACAATAAACTAAGCCGTAGAACACACTGGTTTTTTTTTCTCAAGTAGACCACAGATACACAGCTTCCCTTTGTGCCTATTGCGGACAAGTATTTGACGTCAATATTTTTTTAATAATTTTCTGTAAGGTAAGGGGTAGGGTTTCCGACACCAATTTTGCACTTCTTTCAAAAAAATAAACTAAGCCGAAGAACACCCTGTGTTTTTTCTCAAGTAAACCACATCTACCCGACCTTCCTTTGCACCTAGTGCGGACAAAAGTATTGCCGTACAATACTTTTTATTAACTTTTCTGTAAGGTAGCGGGGTTGGGTGTCTGACCCTAAATTTGAACCTACGTTAAAAAAACTGTGCTGAAGAACACCTTGGGTTTCTTCTCCAGTACACCTCAGCTACCCAGCTTCCCTTTGCGCCTAGTGCAGACACAAGTATTGCCGTAGAACATTTTTTATTAACTTTTCTGTTAGTGTAAGGTAGACTGTAAGGTAATAAGACTGTCCGACTCAATCTTTGAATCTACTTAAAAAAACAATAAACTAAGCCGTATAACACACTGTTTTTTTCCTCACAAGTAGACCACAGCTACACAGTTTCCCTTTGTGCCTATTGCGGACAATTATTTGACGTCAATATTTTTTTTATTAATTTTTCTGTAAGGTGATGGGGTAGGGTGTCCGACACCAACTTTGCACTTTCTTAAAAAAAAAGTTAAGCCGAAGAACACCCTGTGTTTTGTTTCAAGTAAACCACAGCTACCCGACCTTCCTTTGCACCTAGTGCGGACAGAAGTATTGCCGTACAACATTTTTTTATTAACTTATCTGTAAGGTAGTGAGGTTGGGTGTCTGATCCTAAATTTGGACCTACTTTACAAAACAACTGAGGAAGAACACCTTGGGTTTCTTCTCCAGTATACCTCTGCTACCCAGCCTCCCTTTGCACCTAGTGCAGACACATGATTTGCTGCAGAACATTTTTTATTAACTTTTCTGTATGCTAGATTGTAAGGTAAGAAGACTGTCCGACTCAATCGTTGAAACTACTTAAAAAACATTAAACTAAGCCGTAGAGCCCACTGTGTTTTTTCTCAAGTAGACCACAGCTAACCAGATCTCCTTTGCGCCTATTGTGGACACTGATTTGACTTAGAATAGTTTTTATTATTTTTTCTGTAAGGTAGTGGAGTAGAGTGTCTGGCCAAAACTTTGCACGTAAAAAAAAAAAAACTAAGCCGAACAACAATCTGTGTTTTTTTTCAACTAAACCACAGCTACCCGGCCTTTCTTTGCACCTAGTGGGGACAGAAGTATTGCAGTACAACATTTTTGTTTTCTGTAAGGTAGCGGGGTTGGGTGTCTGACCCTAAATTTGGACCTACGTTAAAAACAAACTGTGCCGAAGAACACCTTGAGTTTCTTCTCCAGTACACCTCAGCTACCCAGCTTCCCTTTGCATCTAGTGCATACACAATTTTTGCCGTAGAACATTTTTCATTAATTTTTCTGTAAGGTAGGGGGTTAGGATGTCGGACACCAACTTTGCACTTTCTTTCAAAAAAACTAAAACTAAGCCGAAGAACAACCTGTATTTTTTCTCATGTAAACCACAGCTACCCGACCTTTCTTTGCACCTAGTGAGGACAAAAGTATTGCGTTCAACATTTTTTATTAATTTTTCTATAAGGTAGTGATGTTGAGTGTCTGACCCTAAATTTGGACCTACGTTACAAAAAAAAAACTGTGCGAAAGAACACCTTTGGTTTCTTCTCCAGTATACCTCAGCTATCCAGCTTCCGTTTGCACCTAGTGCAGACACAGGTTTTGCCGTAGAACATTTTTAAAACTTTTCTGTATGGTAGACTGTAAGGTAAGAAGACTGTTTGACTCAATCTTTGAACCTACTTGAACAACATTAAACTAAGTCAGAGAACACACTGTGTTTTTTCTCAAGTAGACCACAGCTACACAGCTTCCCTTTGCGCCTATTGCGCATAATGATTTGACGTCAATATTTTTTTATTAATTTTTCTGTAAGGTAGTGGGGTAGGGTTTCCGACACCAACTTTGCACTTTCTTTCAAAAATATAAACTTAGCCGAAGAACACCCTGTGTTTTTGTCAAGTAAACCACAGCTACCCGACCTTTCATTGCACATAGTGGGGACAGAACTTTGCCGTACAACATGTTTTATTAATTTTTCTGTAAGGTAGTGAGGTTGGGTGTCTAACCTTTAAATTCGGACCAACGTTAAAAACAAACTTTGCAGGAGAACACCTTTGATTTCTTCTCCAGTGAACCTCAGCTACCCAGCTTCCCTTTGCACCTTGTGCAGACACAGGTTTTGCCGTAGAACATTTTTATTAACTTTTCTGTATGGTAGACTGTAAGGTAAGATGACTGTCCGACTCAATCTTTGAACCTACTCAAAAAACAATAAACTAAGCCGTAGAACACACTGTGTTTTTTCTGAAGTAGACCACAGCTACACAGCTTCCCTTTGTGCCTATTGCGGACAATTATTTGACGTTACTATTCTTTTTTATTAATTTTTCTGTAAGGTGATTGGGTAGGGTGTCCGACACCAACTTTGCACTTTCTTTCAAAAAATAAACTAAGTCGAATAACACCCTGTATTTTTTCTCACGTAAACCACAGCTACCCGACCTTCCTTTGCACCTAGTGCGGACAAAAGTATTGCCGTACAACATTTTTCATTAACTTCTCTGTAAGGTAGTGAGGTTGGGTGTCTGATCCTAAATTTGGAGCTACGTTACAAAACAACTGTGCGGTAGAACACCTTGGGTTTCTTCTCCAGTATACCTCTGCTACCCAGCTTCCTTTTGCACCTAGTGCAGACACAAGATTTGCCGTAGAACATTTTTTATTAACTTTTCTGTATGCTAGATTGTAAGGTAAGAAGACTGTCCGACTCAATCTTTGAAACTACTTAAAAAACATCAAACAAGCCGTAGAGCCCACTGTGTTTTTTTTCTCAAGTAGACCACAGCTAACCAGATCTCCTTTGCGCCTATTGTGGACAATGATTTGACATAGAATAGTTTTTATTATGTTTCTGTAAGGTAGTGGAGAAGGGTGTCTGGCCAAAACTTTGCAAAAAAAAAAAAAAAAAAACTAAGCCGAACAACAATCTGTGTTTTACTCAACTAAACCACAGCTACCCGGCCTTTCTTTGCACCTAGTGGGGACAGAAGTATTGCAGTACAACATTTTTTTTCTGTAAGGTAGCGGGGTTGGGTGTCTGACCCTAAATTTGGACCTACGTTAAAAACAAACTGTGCCGAAAAACACCTTGAGTTTCTTCTCCAGTACACCTCAGCTACCCAGCTTCCCTTTGCACCTAGTGCATACACAATTTTTGCCGTAGAACATTTTTCATTAATTTTTCTGTAAGGTAGTGAGGTTGGGTGTCTAACCTTTAAATTCGGACCAACGTTAAAAACAAACTTTGCAGGAGAACACCTTTGATTTCTTCTCCAGTAACCCTCAGCTACCCAGCTTCCCTTTGCACCTTGTGCAGACACAGGTTTTGCCGTAGAACATTTTTATTAACTTTTCTGTATGGTAGACTGTAAGGTAAGATGACTGTCCGACTCAATCTTTGAACCTACTCAAAAAACAATAAACTAAGCCGTAGAACACACTGTGTTTTTTTCTGAAGTAGACCACAGCTACACAGCTTCCCGTTGTGCCTATTGCGGACAATTATTTGACGTTACTATTCTTTTTTATTAATTTTTCTGTAAGGTGATTGGGTAGGGTGTCCGACACCAACTTTGCACTTTCTTTCAAAAAATAAACTAAGTCGAATAACACCCTGTGTTTTTTCTCACGTAAACCACAGCTACCCGACCTTCCTTTGCACCTAGTGCGGACAAAAGTATTGCCGTACAACATTTTTCATTAACTTCTCTGTAAGGTAGTGAGGTTGGGTGTCTGATCCTAAATTTGGAGCTACGTTACAAAACAACTGTGCGGTAGAACACCTTGGGTTTCTTCTCCAGTATACCTCTGCTACCCAGCTTCCTTTTGCACCTAGTGCAGACACAAGATTTGCCGTAGAACATTTTTTATTAACTTTTCTGTATGCTAGATTGTAAGGTAAGAAGACTGTCCGACTCAATCTTTGAAACTACTTAAAAAACATTAAACAAGCCGTAGAGCCCACTGTGTTTTTGTTCTCAAGTAGACCACAGCTAACCAGATCTCCTTTGCGCCTATTGTGGACAATGATTTGACATAGAATAGTTTTTATTATGTTTCTGTAAGGTAGTGGAGTAGGGTGTCTGGCCAAAACTTTGCAAAAAAAAAAAAAAAAAAACTAAGCCGAACAACAATCTGTGTTTTACTCAACTAAACCACAGCTACCCGGCCTTTCTTTGCACCTAGTGGGGACAGAAGTATTGCAGTACAACATTTTTTTTCTGTAAGGTAGCGGGGTTGGGTGTCTGACCCTAAATTTGGACCTACGTTAAAAACAAACTGTGCCGAAAAACACCTTGAGTTTCTTCTCCAGTACACCTCAGCTACCCAGCTTCCCTTTGCACCTAGTGCATACACAATTTTTGCCGTAGAACATTTTTCATTAATTTTTCTGTAAGGTAGGGGGTTAGGATGTCGGACACCAACTTTGCACTTTCTTTCAAAAAAAGTAAAACTAAGCCGAAGAACACCCTTTGTTTTTCTCAACTAAACCACAGCTATCCAGCCTTTCTTTTCACCTAGTGCGGACTGAAGTATTGCAGTACAACATTTATTTTATTTTTTTCTATAAGGTAGCGGGGTTGGGTGTCTGACCCTAAATTTGGACCTACGTTGAAAACAAACTGTGCCGAATAACCGCTTCAGTTTTTTCTCCAGTACACCTCAGCTACCCAGCTTCCCTTTGCACCTAGTGCAGACACAAGTATTGCCGTAGAACATTTTTTATTAACTTTTCTGTAAGATGACTGTCCGACTCAATCTTTGAACCTACTTAAAAAACAATAAACTAAGCCGTAGAACACACTGTGTGTTTTCTCAAATAGACCACAGCTACACAGCTTCCCTTTGCGCCTATCGCGGAGCATGATTTGACGTCAATATTTTTCATTAATTTTTCTGTAAGGTAGCTATAGGGGGGTAGGATGTTGGACACCAACTTTGCACTTTTTAAAAAAAAAGTAAAACTAAGCCGAAGAACAACCTGTGTTTTTTCTCATGTAAACCACAGCTACCCGACCTTTCTTTGCACCTAGTAAGGACAAAAGTATTGCCGTTCAACATTTTTTATTAATGTTTCGGTAAGGTAGTGATGTTGAGTGTCTGACCCTAAATTTGGACCTACGTTACAAAACAAAACTGTGCGGAAGAACACCTTTGGTTTCTTCTCCAGTATACCTCAGCTATCAAGCTTCCCTTTGCACCTTGTACAGACACATGTTTTGCCGTACAACATTTTTAAAAACTGTTCTGGATGGTAGACTGTGAGGTAAGATGACTGTTTGACTCAATCTTTGAACCTACTTGAAAAACATTAAACTAAGTCAGAGAACACACTGTGTTTTTTCTCAAGTAGACCACAGCTACACAGCTTCCCTTTGCGCCTATTGCGGACAATGATTTGACGTCAATATTGTTTTATTAATTTTTCTGTAAGGTAGTTGGGTAGGGTGTCCGACACCAACTTTGCACTTTCTTTAAAAAGTATAAACTTAGCCGAAGAACTCCCTGTGTTTTTGTCAAGTAAACCATAGCTTCCCGACCTTTCTTTGCACCTAGTGAGGACAAAAGTGTTGCCGTACAACATTTTTTATTTACTTTTATGTAAGGTAGTGAAGTCGGGTGTCTGACCCTAAATTTGGACCTACGTTACAAAAAAACTGTGCGGAAGAACACCTTTGGTTTCTTCTCCAGTATACCTCAGCAATCCAGCTTCCCTTTGCACCTAGTGCAGACAAAAGCTTTGCCGTAGAACATTTTTATCAACTTTTTCTGTAATGTAGACTTCTAGGTGAGAAGACTGTCCGACTCAATTTTTGAACCTGCTTAAAAAAAAAACAATAAACTAAGCCGTAGAACACACTGTGTATTTTATCAAGTAGACCACAGCTCCTCAGCTTCCCTTTGCGCCCTTTGCGGACAATGATTTGACGTACAACATTTTTTATTCATTTTTCTGTAAGGTAGTGGGGTAGGGTGTCCGGTTCCAACTTTGCACTTTCTTTAAACAATATTAAACTAAGCCGAAGAACACCCTGTGTTTTTTTCTCAAGTAAACCACAGCTTATCGGCCTTTCTTTGCACCTAGTGCGGACAAAAGTAATGCCGTAAAACATTTGTCATTAACCTTTTTGTAAGGTAGACTGTGAAGTAGACTGTCCGACTTAATCTGTGAACCTTCTTAAAAAAGTAGCTTCCCTTTGCGCCTATTGAGGACAATAATTTGACGTAGAACATGTCTTATTAAAAATGTTCTGTAAGGTACATGTAGTTGGGTAGGGTGTTCGGCCCCAACTTTGCACTTTCTAAAAAAAAAGTAAGCTGAAGAACACCCTGTGTTTTTTCTCAAGTAAACCACCGCTACCCGGCTTTTCTTTGTACCTAGTGCGGACAAAAATATTGCCATACAGCATTTGTTATTAAATTTTCTGTAAGGTATAAATGTAGTTGGGTAATGTGTCCGACCACAAATTTGGACCTACTTTAAACAAAATTAACTAAGCCGCAGAACACCCTAGATATCTCAGCTACTAGTGGAAGATATTAGCAAGTAAAATGGAGGGAATTGTGCAAATGATGATACAAGCATGAACATTAGCACGAAGCATAATTATTATATACTTTTTAAGAAAAAACTGCTGGCGATAAAAAAAAATCATTTTTTCTAAATTGTCTGTTTTTTTCCAGGTTTAAAATACTTATTTTTCTGGAAAACATTTTCTTTGATCTTCTTTTAGAATAAAATATTATTTGGTGGCTACCTTCATTGCATGTGACATTTATACATATATTACATGTTCAGGGTTTGCGCATGCGCGAAAATGTTACAAAATTCACACAAAAAACATTTGAGCTATTCATTATATACATTTGTACCTAGCGCTTTTGGATTTTTAATGACGTTATGAATTTGTTCGAAACTATTTTTTGAGGTTATGATACACATGCGTATAACAATTTCACGCATGCGCAGACTATTTATAGACATAAAGAGATATTTGCACGCACTGTAAGGGCACAATGATGTAAATCGTAGTTCATCTTACAGATGAGGATTTGGATTTTGTAAACATATCTTTGTTATCATTTCATCCCTCTAAACATCGAGGCTCTTCTGTTCAGTTCCTGTAACTTTTATGATGCCAATGTTTGAAAACACGTCCTTTCAGGTGCAATGATCAAGCATTCATTGAATAAGGTGAAAAGGGTGGTTAACTTTCTAAATCCCGGGCAACAACAATTATAGCTGCAGATCAACCACTTTGGTATTAGCTAAGCAATTACAGTAGGAATGGCCAGATTTGTACGGGGAAGATAGGTTTATCGTCATGTTTGGTGGATTGTACATTAAAATGACTTGTTTTAAAAGTCTGAGTGAAATCTTGCGTGATAGTGTATTGACATGTGCCCTCACTGAAGCCGACATTGCAACACCTAGAATGGCAGATTCTTTTCATATATGTTCAAATGTAATAATAACTAAACACGCACATCGATGACAGCATGTGTTTTGATTGAATTGATAATGTCAGCTGATAAACGCGTAAACGCAGAACATATAACCCATGACTCTGTATCGTGTAAATATTTGATCAACTTGTGTAAGGAAAGAGAGTCATCTTGACCACAGTTTAATTTCTGTCGTTCAATTATGAATTAAGAACTTTTTGTGCTTTCGGTAGTACGCCCATTTCACAAGTCAGATATCGTACTTTACAAACAGTCCATACTAAGCCTTTTAGTCCAGGTGAGCTAAAAACATTAGAGAAATATAATTAAGGTACATATTCAAAAAAGATGTATGCACATGATTAATCCTTTTTCTTATTTCAGAAAAATCCAAGCCCACAGAAAGCTTCCTGATTCCTAAACCTTTGTGATGTTGATGCGAACTGTCCATTTAGGAATATTATTATATGAACAGTCTGTGTACATGTGGACAAATTTTAATAACTTTTTACCGATGATAAACTTCGAATAAATATTTGCAATAATTCAATGACTTTCCGAAACGTGAGGATGTCAAGACCTTTGTGCTTTCTGTTATATGATAGATTTTGTGCATTTTAAAAATTGAGGAAATGGTTTATTTTCAAGTGTAAATCACTCAAATCATCATACATATAAAATCAAAATAGACTTTTTCATTTGTTTAATTCATACAGTGTATATCTTCACTGTCTCCTATGTATCTAGTTTAAAATACTAGACTATAGTTTTTATATGTTTTAAAAACTGAAAACACTTCATTTTACACAAGTAGCTATTTTTTAACTTTTAATTTAAATTAATTTATGATAGAAATCATAAAAACAACAATTAAGCCTGTATATAAATACACTGGACTTGTTATTTTGCTTGAATATTGAAACCATATGTATCTCATCAGGTTGATGACTTTTAAGCGTGCACACAAATTCCAATTGCAGCTGATGAAGATCAGATTACATGATATGAACTTTCACTGAGAATTATGTGGTCAATCAAATTTAATGGTTTGTTATGCTCAACCTGAGTTGTTCAGATATAGTTTGTCGCTAGAGTATGTCAGTTTTACTGAATGTGTTCAGACTGGAGCGTTGTCAATGTGCACAACTTGTGTTTTTTAATTATAAAATTTCAATAGCAAGGTCAACATTCAAAAACTGAATGATAACCTTTGGAAGACAAAAGTTTAGTCGTAAGAATAACCTGCTACAATAAAGATGCTCGAAAAGCATCTTTAACTGTTGTTTTTGGGAGAGTCGTCAAAATTATAAAAGAGGATGTTTAAAATTCAGAGACGGATTTAGAGGGGATCAAGGAGACCCCCGGGTTTCTGGGGGAAATTTGGTTGATTAAATAGGGAATCACTGAAGCATGACCAGAGCGGACCCCCTCTTAGGCAGTCAGTGTGCCGCCACTTATAACATTTCTGGATCCGCTAGTTAAATTCCCTATTCTCATACTATATATATTTTTCTTATCATGGAACTGAATGCATTAATTCCCAGGGGAAGGCTATAGGGCTACCTTGAATAGGTCTTTCAAGCTTCATTAATATATGAAAAGGGTGGGAAATTTAAAACGGTCAGGGTTATTTCTAATTAAGTGTCTGATGCTAGTATTTATCGTGTTGCGGTTAAAACCACATTTGTAAATGTGTCAGATGTTTCCGGCATTATTTGTAAATTTGCACCCATTTGACATCAAAAATAGACTGTAGGAATTCACAAGTGTCGATAAGCTTTGTTTTAAAAATGTTTTAAGAGGGAATGGTAATGTAGCGCAAATCAGATCATTATATAGGTGTAGGTCTCCATTTTGGTATATACATATCTGGAAATATACATGGACATATATATCATGTTTAAACAAAAATATATATTAGAAAAGGGACAGGTCATAAGCGGATCTGGGTGGGGGGGGGGTGGGGGGGGGGGGGGGGGGGGGTGGGGGGGGCGACCGCCCCCTTCCCCCTGTTTCCTGAAAAAAGGTTGATTATATAGGAAATCACTGAAGCATGACTAGAACCCCCCTCCCCCCTTTAGGTCAGTCATTGCCCCAATCCCCTAATGAAAAGTTCTGGATCGCCACTGCAGGTATGTGGAGTCTTAATGGCTTAACCTTCAGAAGAATGAACAAATTAAATTCAAGATTAAACGGCCTTTTTGGGAATAACTTATTTACCAATGCCTATTTATTTTGATATTTATAAACATCATACAATAATATTTCAATAAAATCTTACTCGCAATAGGGATTCCTTGAAAATAAAGAAAAATTGTCTTTCAAATGACAGCACGCAAATCGACAGAATTTGATCGAAACTGTACATCATGTATGTTTCTGTACGGCTTCGTTATCGATCCGTAGCATACCACATCGTCTTGGTTATATGTATAATTGTGTAAATTATGTTTGTATTTTAACCCGTTTGGGTATTTTGGTTTGCAAAAAAGATTCTCAGCTAATTAAACTACTAATTTGGGTTTTTTGGGCCGCTAATTTGGGTTTAAATTTTATTTAAAAATTACCAACTTGAGTGCCAAAAAAAATCTAAAAATATATATATAGTCCAGGCAGGTTTCATATTAAAGAAAGCCCATCATCGAGTTCCTATCGATATTAAAGTCAAACATCGAGTAAGAAAAGAGAAGACAGATGTCGAGTTAACAAAGTAAGGTTCACATTGTCGATCAAACTCAATCAACACTGATCGATGAAGCCACCAGAAGATTGATTTGACTCGTTCAACGAAAATTTTCGGGTGTCTATCTTGCTTGACACTGATTCAAATTTCTATGCGATAACCTTTGAAAGTCAATAAAATTCGAATAGGGATCAAGAAGTAGAATCCATGCACTAGATATTCGTCGGGAAATGTTAGTATATATAGAGAGAGATCAAGAAAGGTCATCATACAAATATTTGAGGTAAACGGACAGAAAGTTACAGGACAAAAGTCACAAGACAGAAAGTCATAAATTTGATAGGACAAACTAACAGTCACACTTACAATCGGTCACGCCGTTGTGGAGGAGGCATTAATGTTTAACCTTGTCCGTTCGTACGTACACATGTATTATGTAAAATGTACTAATCTTATCGGGGCCTTTTATAGCTGACTAGGCGGTATGGGCTTTGCTCATTGTTGAAGGTTGCATGGTGACCTAAAGTTGTTAATGTCTGTGTAATGTTGGTCTCTTGTGGACAGTTGTCTCATTGGCAATCATATCCCATCCTCTTTTTTTATAAACACGTCCGTACGTTCAAAAACATGTATCCGTTCTTTAACTTTAGTTTGCCTTAACCAAATGTATGAATCGCACACACAATGCTTATCACCACATAACACATATCAAGTTTGAATTTTGGTCTCAATAATTTTCACCGTTCCAGAGTTATGCCTTTTACAAATATGCAAAATTGCTGAATATTTCGTTTCCTTTCTCTAACTCGAGTTTGCCTCAACCAAATGTTATGAAGTTTAAAAATGCTTACTGCCACGAAACTCACATCAGGAACACACTTTTAATGTTCTTGATTTATGAGCATTTATAACGTCTTATGCAAGCGGGGGCATTATCTGCATATGGCCAATGGACACATTCCCCATTTAGTTTTTTTAATAAGTGTTTTTTTTCAAAGAAAACTTATCTCAGAACTAAATTGTGACTATTTTGCCAAGTGACTTTTTGTCCCTGACTTTTTGTCAAGTGACTTTCTGTCCTACATATTTTACAGGTCAGTACTTGATAAGCTTGACTTATACTTGATAAATAAATATATCCGACGCTTGGAGCTCAATGCCATTAATCTGCGTTTTATCTGTTTTCTAGATTTACTCGAACAATACTTCTTGATCACTGGCTGACTACTGCCACCATTAATAAATCCAAACCTGACCTATATTCGACTCTACCAAACTCGATCGCCTTTTGATTCCTATACTTAACCATGCACATGCACGAGTACAAATGACCGCTACAAGACTCTATGAAAGATATCCACATAGATGGGAAGATGTGGTATGAGTGCCAATGAGATAACTCTCCATCCAAGTCACAATTTATAAAAGTAAACCATTATAGGTCAATGTACGGTCTTCAACACGGGGCATATGCTCACACCTAACAACAAGATATAAAGGTCGATAAAAAATTACTGGTGTAAAACCATTCAAGCGGGAAAAACCAACGGTCCAGGTCTGATCTATATAAAAAAATACAAAAAACGAGAAACACTCTTAATAAGCTTTCGATCGAGGTATAATATTTATCTGTTATTAGGGGCTGAAGAGTCCTGCCAGTCTATTCCATTATTCAAAATATCCATTTCATTATTTAAAATTGGCTATTTTTCAATGTTCACGCGTAATTCGATATTTAAGTCCTTGGTTACTCCTGTAATGTCCGTTGCGGAACATATTGACTATCTACCTTTTGTTCCTCTTTTAATAAGCTTTCGATCGAGGTATAATATATATCTGATATTAGTGGCTGAAGGGTTCTGCCAGTCCATTTCATTATTCAAAATATCCATTTCATTATTCAAAATTGGCTGTTTCTGAATGTTCACGCGTACATATATGTTTTTCGATATTTAAGTCCTTGGTTATTCCTGTAATATCCGTTGCGGAAAATATTGACTATATACCTTTTGTTCCTCTTTTAATAAGCTTTCGATTGAGGTATAATATATATATCTGTAATTAGGGGCTGACGGGTCATAGCAGTGCATTCCATTATTTAAAATATCCATTTCATTATTCAAAATTGGCTAACATGTTTAACCCCGCCTCTGCCCAAGTCAGGAGCCTGTAATTTAGTGGTTGTCGTTTGTTTAAGTGTTATATATTTGTTTTTCGTTCATGATTTTAAATAAATAAGGCCGTTAGTTTTCTCTTTTGAATTGTTTTACAATGTCTTATCGGGGCCTTTAGTAGCTGACTATGCGGTATGTGCTTTGCTCATTGTTGAAGGCCGTACGGTGACCTATAGTTGTTAATGTCTGTGTCATTTTGGTCTTTTGTGGATATTTTTCTCATTGGCAATCATATATCACATCTTCCTTTTAATATTCCCTCATTTTTCGCATGTTGTGACATTTAGGTCCTCCGTAAACCCTCTTATGGTCATTTCGTATTTCATCGAGAACCCATAATATTTCATAATTGAAGGATGGCTAAAATATAGAAATAAGAAATATATTGTTTATTTTCAAATACCACAAATATCTGCCAAAGACCAAACGACGGTAAATTAAACAAATAAGTTGATAGACGGCCTTCAACAATGAGCAAATTTGATTTTACCCCGAATACAGAGACACGTTGTTTTATACTTCGTGCTTAAGAAAATAGACACATGCATGGCCCAGAGGCGGATTTAGAGGTTTTTTTTCAATTTTAGGTAAAACAACTATAGGCTCTAAAGAGCCTGTGTCGCTTTTTGAATTTTTTGAAATACTAAGGCTTTTCTACCTCAGGCATAGATTACCTTAGCTGTATTTGGCAACACTTTTAGGAATTTAGGTCTAATGCTCTTCAACTTCGTACTTTATTTGGCCTTTTTAACTTTTTTGAATTCGAGCGTCACTGATGAGTCTTTTGTAGACGAAACGCGTCTGGCGTATATACTAAATTTAGTCCTGGTATCTATGATGAGTTTATTCACCTTGGTTTATGTGAATATTAAACAAAGGAAGCAGATGGATTCATGACAACATTGTGTTTAGGTGATGGTGATGTGTTTGTAAATCTTACTGTAATAAACAGTCTTGCTGCTTACAATTATCTCTATCTATAATGAACTTTGCCCAGAAGTTTCAGTGGAAAATGTTAATAAAAATTTACAAATTTTATGAAAAGTGTTAAAAAATTGACTATAAAGGACAATAACTCCTAAGGGGGTCAATTGACCATTTTGGTCATGTTGACTTATTTGTCAATCCTACTTTGCTGAACATTATTGCTGTTTACAGTTTATCTCTATCTATAATAATATTCAAGATAATAACCAAAAACAGCAAAATTTCCTTAAAATTACCAATTCAGGGGCAGCAACCCAACAAGGGGTTGTCCAATTCATCTGAAAATTTCAGGTCAGATAGATCTTGACCTGATAAACAATTATACCCCATGTCAGATTTGCTCTAAATGCTTTGGTTTCTTAGTTATAAGCCAAAAACTGTATTTTACCCCTATGTTCTATTTTTGCTGTGGCGGCCATCTTGGTTGGTTGACTGGGTCACGCCACACATTTTTAAAACTAGATACCCCAAAAATGATTGTTGCCAAGTTTGGATTAATTTGGCCCGAAAGTTTCAGAGGAGAAGATTTTTGTAAAAGATAACTAAGATTTACGAAAAATGGTAAAAAATTGACTATAAAGGGCAATAACTCCTAAAAGGGTCAACTGACCATTCCAATCATGTTGACTTATTTGTTAATCTTACTTTGCTGAACATAATTGCTGTATACAGTTTATCTCTATCTATAATAATATTCAAGATAATAACAAAAAACAGCAAAATTTCTTTAAAATTACCAATTCAGGGGCAGCAACCCAACAAAAGGTTGTCCGATTCGTCTTAAAATTTCAGGGCAGATAGATCTTGACCTGATCAACAATTATACCCCAGTCAGATTTGCTCTAAATGCTTTGGTTTTTGAGTTATAAGCCAAAAACGGAATTTTACCCCTATAGTCTATTTTTAGCCGTGGCGGCCATCTTGATTGGTTGACCGGGTCACGCCACACATTTTTTAAACTAGATACCCCAATAATGATTGTGGCCAAGTTTGGTTAAATTTGGCCCAGTAGTTTCAGAGGAGAATATTTTTGTAAAAGCTAACGACGACGGACGAAGACGACGGACGACGGACGCAGGACGACGACGACGGACGCCGGACGCAGGACGACGAAGACGGACGCCGGACGCAGGACGACGACGACGGACGCCGGACGCAGGACGACGACGACGGACGCCGGACGCCAAGTGATGGGAAAAGCTCACTTGGCCCTTCGGGCCAGGTGAGCTAAAAATGGTTAGTCAAACAGAGAATTACCGAGGCATGATTGCAGCGGACCCATCTTCGGCAGTCAGTGATCCTCCCCCTTATGAAAATTTCTGGATCCGCCACTGCATGCATGGCAAAACAGAAAATAAAAGTCAGGAATAAAAGACCAGTTTAAAAATCTTTGTTTTCTACTAACACTGTCTATTATTTTAAAAAGAATATCTATGATAATATCTTATTTGAAAACTATTTACTAGATAGTTTAGAGGATAGATTGATGTAGGTTGTGTGAAATTGGTGAGAGAAAACAATGTTGCAGGGAGGATAAAGATTTTCATTGAACTTTTTATTTCACTCTAAGTCATAAGCCCTGATTTTACACATAATTTACAGTTTTATCTCAGCATGTTATCAGTAATCTGTTACATATATAAACTTTTTGGTCACACTTTCTCTTTGATTCACTAATTGTAACCAGATGTATGTTGATTAAGTGAACCTCTTAATGTTAAACTGTTTTATCAGAAATTGTTTTGTATAATTGGTATGTCCCTGTCCTTTCACAGGTTTCATTGTATTTTCTGCTCTGGTCAAAAATATGATGATCTTAAAGAAAAAAATCTGGGACTATTAGACCCCGTTTACACTGACAAATAAGATCGATCTTTGGTCCAGTGTAAACGGGTAAGATCGATCTTCAATCGGACTTAAAAAGTCTACCTCTAGGGGTGGTTTTAAAATGATAGATCATATTTGAATCGATCTTTCTTTTTGTGCAAACGCTTAGATCGATCGCGATCGATCTTTTTTCAGGTGTTTGTTATATTTAGATAGGAAAATAAAAGTCAGACCGGTTCTTTTTATGTTGTAGTGTAAACGCACTGGATTTAATAAGATCGATCTTGCTTGTGCAATGTAAATGCGAACTAGGGTGAACACGGCCCTTGTCTTTTTAAGATCGATTCAAATAAAGATCGATTCAGTTTCGTTGCCAGTGTAAACAGGGTCTTATACCAAAGGTATAATAGTCCAGATAAAATTTATTATAAGAAAAAAAATACAAGATTGATCATGAAAATACGAATATTTATTTTACTACGATATACAACCTTCCCTGCATTTATCTGAAAGGATTTTAGTCCTCAACTTTATTTTCTATTCCTTGTATTTCTTAATCTAAAAAAAACATACGATATAAAATGTATGGTAAAAAAAATCTAGATAAATTTCTCAATTACCTTAATGACTTCCTATTTTTTAAAACTGTTGTTGAAGTGAATTCAGGAAAAAAACAAAGATGTACCATAAACAATTATTCCACCATTGACATATGATCTGATATATATATAATATTCTTATCATTTCCGTGCATAAAAATTAACTCTTAAGTAGGCACGGGGTATGCATTGCACTACCTGCCTAATTTGTTTAAATGACCAAACAAACTTTCAATCCCCTTTCACTATCAATTCCAAGTGTAATACGCAGCTGTAACTAATAGAAAACAAAAACAGATATTGGAAAAAGGGGGAGGGCTAAACAAAAATATTGTCCTTGATCTATGGATTCCTTTTTTATTTATTTTAAATTCTAGATATTGATTGAACTTAAACATACTTTGGAGTAAAGTAGTTTTGAGATTTTAGCTACCATTTATTTCTTTTTTGCTTACGGTTATTCATCTTCTTGAATATTTTATTTTCTGGGAAAAAAGTTCTCCCTTGATGTCTTTAGCAAAGGTTTCAGGTCCAAAGTTGCATTCAATTTCTCCTGATTATAATTTTGATAGACACCCTTGACCCTAAACAAGAAAATCTGGAATAGGTGCAAAATGAAGACTTGCTGACAAGAAACCTGTATTTGAAAGGCAATCTACATTATTTGCAAGTGTTTGAACAACACATTAATGTGTCATTCCACAGCTGACCATTTATTTGGACTCCTTAATTCCTTTTTTTTTTTTGGCATTTCTAAAGATATCTGACATATGTCTTCCTATGTAAGTCAATGAAGGCATATTGCCAAATTCCATTTCTACAAAAACTCAGGTAAATATGTCATTTGATAAATAACATGGTGTAGCTTTTGGTGTTGTTTCAACGTCATGCACGCCCTTGTCAAAATCAATTTTATCAAAAGATAAACGAAAAATATTAATCACACCCCCAAATGACTATCCTCTTTTCTCCCCCGTAACAGTACAATGTGTTTATCATTTTTTTCTTTTCCAGCCTGCCCATTAATGCTTGACAATATCTGAACCTATGTCATTCTCTTTTTAACAGTGTGTAATACTTGCTACTGTGCAAAACAATTAAAATTGCGATACAACTTAATCTCTTTTCAGTTGACATAGAATAAATTAAAGTATAATTATAAATATTTTAATATATTTTTTTTTCCATATCAACTTCTGATATCAAACTTTCACATACATTGGCTAGATTTGATTTAGTTAGTTCTATAAATAGAACAGATTTAAGAACTCTATGTTTTAAATGTAAATAAGTCTTATTAATAATAATGTATACATAGTGTGAAGCCAAGGTGGTCGAGTGGTATATATATATATATATATATATATATATATAAAGATCACTATAATAAATGTTCTTGTGTATAGAAATATATATAGATTACTAAAAAATCCAACATTTCCGGTATGAATAGTTTTAATTCACTAGTACTTTCATGTTTAAATAACAATCTTCAGGTGAAACTATACATGATTAACGTAACTATGTAACGGTAGGTATGTAACGTCATAGTTGTCGTTGAGTATATAAAGGGAGATAAATCGTATTACACTTAGTCTATATATAGAAGTATGGAGCGTCATTATTACACAATAGAAAATGCATAGTTTGCATTCAATCGTGATTTAAATTTTGAAATAAAATGTTTTTCCTTTATTTCTCGTGTAATGTCACAACCCATATTCATTTTATAAAATGGGAATATTTTAAAAAATCCCCCTCCACATTCGTCTAAATGTTTGCTTAGGGGGATTTTTCTGTATTGTGGCTGCCTTATATGTTGTCTATGAATGCGCACTCTTTCTGTTACACTGTTCCCTGTTTGGCCGATATAAATTTCCTGGCAACCATTACATTTAATGCAATAAATTAAGTTCTCGGATTTACAGGTAATGTCTTCGTTGGTAAAAAGTGATAGACCATTAGGTATGTCCATTCCCTTGCCGACATGGATATACGGACATGCTCCACAGCGACTATCTCGACATTTTGACACACTGAATGTTCTTTGTTGGTCGAATCGTGCTCGGGTCAATAGTCGTTTAAGGTTTTGTGGTTGCCGTTTACTTTGTAGAAGTGTTTCTGTATTAATTAAACGGCGCATCTTTTCATCCTGATCAAGAATAGGTAAATTTGCCTTTGCAACGGGAATAATTTTAAGGGAATGGACATACCTAATGGTCTATCACTTTTTACCAACGAAGACTTTACCTGTAAATCCGAGAACTTAATTTATTGCATTAAATGTAATGGTTGCCAGGAAATTTATATCGGCCAAACAGGGAACAGTGTAACAGAAAGAGTGCGCATTCATAGACAACATATAAGGCAGCCACAATACAGAAAAATCCCCCTAAGCAAACATTTAGACGAATGTGGAGGGGGATTTTTTAAAATATTCCCATTTTATAAAATGAATATGGGTTGTGACATTACACGAGAAGTAAAGGAAAAACATTTTATTTCAAAATTTACTCACGATTGAATGCAAACTATGCATTTTCTATTGTGTAATAATGACGCTCCATACTTCTATATATAGACTAAGTGTAATACGATTTATCTCCCTTTATATACTCAACGACAACTATGACGTTACATACCTACCGTTACATAGTTACGTTAATCATGTATAGTTTCACCTGAAGATTGTTATTTAAACATGAAAGTACTAGTGAATTAAAACTATTCATACCGGAAATGTTGGATTTTTTAGTAATCTATATATATATATATATATATATAAGTACGTCTGAGTCAGTAACAACCCTACAACAGATGTATCCATCGGATCGCCATCAATGATGGTGATACATGGCTGTGTACATAATGTATATACAACTCGTCTAAACACCAACCCAACAATGTTAGATCTGTAAACTTGCTTTCGCAAATTTTTGGTTCTTCCCTCGCCGGGATTCGAACCCATGCTACTGTGATATCGTGACACCAAATCGCCTGCACTGCAGCCGTCTCGCTAGACCACACGAACACCTGGGCTCTCAAAAAAAGAGCTTTCGGTGGGCATGTGTTACCTTTCCACGTCAGTTTTAATCTAGCGGCGTACTACAGTACATGATATATAAGGCATGAAGATGTTATTATTACAGATCAGCTAAATTATCTATAGTAAAGGATCCTACAAATTAATGTAAGATACAGTCACAGAAAATAATTATATTCATAAGTACGTCTGAGTCAGTAACAACCCTACAACAGATGTATCCATCGGATCGCCATCAATGATGGTGATACATGGCTGTGTACATAATGTATATACTTATGAATATAATTATTTTCTGTGACTGTATCTTACATTAATTTGTAGGATCCTTTACTATAGATAATTTAGCTGATCTGTAATAATAACATCGTCATGCCTTATATATCATGTACTGTAGTACGCCGCTAGATTAAAACCGACGTGGAAAGGTAACACATGCCCACCGAAAGCTCTTTTTTTGAGAGCCCAGGTGGTCGTGTGGTCTAGCGAGACGGCTGCAGTGCAGGCGATTTTGGTGTCACGATATCACAGTAGCATGGGTTCGAATCCCGGCGAGGGAAGAACCAAAAATTTGCGAAAGCAAATTTACAGATCTAACATTGTTGGGTTGATGTTTAGACGAGTTGTATATATATATATATATATATATATATATATATATATCAACCCAACAATGTTAGATCTGTACATTTGCGTAAGCAAATTTACAGATCTGACATTGTTGGGTTGATGTTTAGACGTGTTGTATATACATTATGTACACAGCCATGTATCACCATCATTGATGGCGATCCGATGGATACATCTGTTGTAGAGTTGTCACTGACTCAGACGTACTTATAAATATAATTATTTTTTGTGACTGTATATTACATTAATTTGTAGGATCCTTTACTATAGATAATTTATCTGATCTGTAACAATAACATCTTCATGCCTTATATATCATGTACTGTAGTACGCCGCTAATTAAAACTGACGAAGAAAGGTAACACACGGCCAGCGAAAGCTTTTTTTTGAGAGCCCAGGTGGTCGTGTGGTCTAGCGGGACGGCTGCAGTGCAGGCGATTTGGTGTCACGATATCACAGTAGCATGAGTTCGAATCCCGGCGAGGGAAGAACCCAAAATTTGCGTAAGCAAATTTACAGATCTAACATTGTTTGGTTGATGTTTAGACGAGTTGTATATATATATATATATATATATATGGTGTACTAAAAAAATATTGACACCGTATGTTTGTGGTATAACATCGACGCCACAAGTTATTTTTTTTTCTGTTTAGTATTAAAGTTCTATTAAGATCAATTTTATTTGGCAATCGCCAATGGCCGTCAGCAGGGTTAAAGAACATCTGTTGTTCGACCTGTTAGTCAAATGCATTTTGTTTAAATATACTTTTTCACTTTTTTTGGTCTTTTGGAAAATGTTGTTTGTAAAGTTTTTATACCCTTCTACAACGAAATTTGTT